>NC_059092.1:0-127918 GCF_020497125.1 Mauremys mutica
ATGAAATCAATGTCTCTAGCTGCCTTTATTTTATCCATCAAGGTTCCTTTAACATCATATGATCCAGAGAAGTGATTTCTGCTCCCATACAAAACGATTTATCTATGGAATGTCTGACTTCTCCTCACAGGGTTACCTCAATTCCAAAAACGAATTCCAATATCCACTGAAGTCTATAGAAAGATTCTTATTTCTTCACTGGGTGCTGGATCAGCCCCAGCAGAACAGAAAAACTTTAGCAGCAAATCCTTAAGAGCAACAGAAGTTCTTCTGTGACTTGACGTTCAATTTTGCTGTAGATTTGCCAGTTATGTGTCTGGTTTAGAGACTAATAATAGCAGTAAAATGTTGCCCTGGGGATGGAAAAGTTACTGTATGGTTCTGGAGCCAAAGGATTATTTCACAATTAAGGCAAATCCTTTTTATGTCAGCGAGATCATTTTACAGCTGTTTTTTTTAAATAACAGGTATTATTTATTTTAATGCACTTAAAGATGGGGGAAAATCCTGCATAAATCTTGCTTCAAGAGTCACCTAAGCTGAATAAGCCCTGTGCCCTTCATCAGCTTTCTTGCTTTTAGAAATCACAAGGAATGTTATCTGTTGCCAAAAGACAGGAGGTAGTGAGGTTCCCTCAGTCGTCTAGGACATTAGATCTTTCCCATTTTTATCTGCTATGTTTTACAATATTCAATTATACAGCAAGGAAGATGGTCGTGTAGTTAAAGCACTGAGCTGGGAGTCAGGAGATCTGCCTCCAGTTCCCAGCTCTATCACGGACTTTACTGTGAGACCTTAGTTCCTCAGTTCCTCGTTTATAAAAGGAGGATGACATTATTTCTCCCATCCTTCTTAAGTCTTCCCTATGTAGACCGAAAGCTCTTGGAAGCAGGGACAGTCTGCCATTATGTGTTGGTATAGTATCTAGCACTGGTGTTCTCAAACTTTTTTTGCTGGGCCCTGTCTTTGAAAATATTTCCGGCTGTGATGACCCCTCCCCACCCTCCCAAAAAAACTGATAGCAAATTACTGTGCATACTTATTGGTGCATACTCATGGTATTGCCACCCTTTCTTCTGCGCTGCTGCTGGCGGCAGCGCTGCTGTCAGAGCTGGGCGGCCAGAGAGCAGCATCTGCTGCTGTACTCCCCTTCCCCTGGGCAATATTTTTTGTGATCTCATGTCCCCCATACAATTGCCTTGAGACTCCCTTTTGGGTCAAGACCGCCAGTTTGAGAAATACCGGTCTAGCACAACGGGACTCTGATCTCAGTTGGGGTTTCTAAGAGCTACAAGCAATTAATAATAGTAATTAAAACAATATCGTCATGGTTTTCAGAAACTGTCACATTTTTAACAGATATAACAGACTTTAAACCCTTGAACAGTTTAGCATGTTTGAAACAGGTCTGCATGTGTTGGATTTAGGAGAATCTTGCTTATATCACTTGTAAAGTTATGATTGTACTGTCCATAGCACATAGTGTGGGGGCTTTTTTTTTCCATGGGGACAATCTAATCCCTCTTTGTAGCCTGATGCTAAAAAAAAAAACCCTTAACATGATTTTATTTAGATTGAAATAACATCATTTGTCTCTTTCTAGCTGAATGCTATTTGTGATAGTAAGTTAACATTGTTTCACTAAAATGGCCCATTGAACACCTACGTTTCTGCTATAGTCATTGATCCTTTCCATGTGTTCTAGCCAACTTTATAAGAGAAGCAGAGAATAATCTCTTATCTTTTACTTTTAGTAAAGCAGACGAGATAAAATCCCATCAAAAAAGGCTAACTATCATGAAGAAGCTAAGTGAGTAGGTTAATGTATATCTTAGGCCATATCCAATCAGCATGTTAAAGCACAACTCCCCATTGACCTCAATAGGGAGGTCTGCCTTAGAAATTGATTCCACATTATGGCCCATTATTAATGGGCCCAAATATCTTCCTAAAGTATAATACTTCGCTTCTCATGCAATAGCTGTCTCAGCTCTTCTGGGAAGATTGATGGAATCAGATAGCAGCCAGTAGACTTTCAGGAGATAATGAGGTCTGTTGGTTGGTGGAAGGTCTGAAAAAAATGAAAGCATCTTACCTTTTGCTCTAAAGCAGCTAGGACTGGGCTCAGGCATCATCTGTTCAGTGAGACTGAATACCTCAGCTCCCATGAGCTTCAGCCTTGAGACAGAGAGCTAAAGCACTCCTTAGGGACACAGGAATTGCCAGACTGGATATGACCCAAGGTCTATCTAGCCCAGTACCCTGTCCTTGACAGTGGCCAGAACCAGAAGCTTCTGTGAATGCTATAAGGATCCCGCAGCAGGCAGATGTGGGATAATCTGCTTTGCTCCCACTCTTCCCATTGTAGTTGTTATGGTATAGGTGGAAAAGCTGGTCTGATATAAGTGGAGTCTAGACCAACTAGGCATCACCTTGAATCCCACCTGTCAGTTAACTTGCAGATAATATTACACCTGTGTTTCGAATGCTGTTATCACACTGCTTTTCCTCGAGGGCTGGCAGCTGTATTTTGTACTAAATAATGCTTCTGAGTAGCCTAGCAACTGGCCTCAGGTATAGCAACCTTCTAGCCCCTGAAGTAAGACAAACATGGATAACCCTGGCAAAGGTCTGCCTCTGAGAAGACTTGGTGCACTTCTTCCATCAGCTGAAGGTGAAAGAAGATGTTTTTGCCCATGCATGTGACCAGGAGCTCAGAGGAATCTAATAGGACCTCAGTACTGGTGACCACTTTGACAACAGGCAGTCAAGAAACCTCAGATGAGGAGCAATGTAGTCACTGATCTCTTAAAATATGCTGATCTCTATGAGGTATATGTATGTGAGAGAGGGCACTTTCATTAGTATAATTTCTTCCCTCTAAAGCACTTATGAGTGTATTTAGGATCAAATTCTATGGTCCTCGGTAGAGCAATGGGAGGTTTTTTTCTCTCAAGGATGATAGAATTTGGCCCTTAGTTAATAATTTACTGGCAAAGATTGACCTATGTCAGTTATATTTATGTTACCACATGCTCCTATTAGGCCAAACCCTGAGGCCCTCCATTGACAATTCTTTTTCAGACAGCCTTCCTCTGGTGGAAATCCAAGGGCAGGTCAGCAGGGTAAACCTCACCTTGCCTCCTCTGATGGGCCATACCCTCTGGTTCCCATCTCTGGTGTAGGATATTGCAGTTAACTCAAAAGGAGAGATTTTCAAAGCACTCAGTCTTGGCCTACCTCCACTTCCACTGAAGTCAATGGCAAAAAAGAAACCATTGACTCCAACGGGAGCAGATTTAGGCCAATGCTGAGTGCTTTTGAAAATGCCGTGTGGTGTCTCTCAATAACTGAAGCTATTTGTAATGTAATGCTCGGGTGTGAAGAAGGCATCATTAACAAGAACTGCTGCTTTGTCATTGTTGTTCTTTTAGTGAACTTAATTACAAGAAGCAGGAATTATTTTCACAGAATCTGTCTAATTAAAATTAAATATGAGCCAGATGGTTTGTAAATATTTCAGCAGTGTAGTTTAGTACTTTATTGACTTTTAAAAAAAAACCCAACCAAGTCAAGGATGGGTAGTGCTCCATGTCTAATGAAGTTTGAGGAGAGGATACCAAAACAGTTTTGTAATTAGGTATTCTTTGAGGCAACAGTTCAAACCAACAGTACATTATGATGAGGACTAATTTAGACAACTGCAGTGCAGTTCATATATTCAGTTTCAAGATGTGACAATATTTGCATTGGGTACGGCACTTTGTTGTTGAACCATTCAAGAAAGGGAAACATATATGAAAGATTGTCAGTGTCGGGGGAGGGAGGGTAATGGAAAGACATCCATTGATTAGAGTAGGTTAGTGAAGCACAAGTGTGGTTAAGTGGCTAGGACACTAGACTGTGAGTTAGGAGACAGAGGGGCCATTCCTGCCACTGACCCTGGGCAAGCTACTTCACCTCTCTGTTTCTCTTATAGTGATACTTTACCTTATTTTGCAGATCCCTTTGAGATCTAGGAATGAAAACAGCTAACTATAAATGTCACTTCTGGAGATATGACTTCCCATTTTAATTAAGGTCACCAGTGAAACTAAGTTTGATGACATCACGCTGGCCCAGGGGTAGGCAACCTATGGCACACGTACCGAGCTGATTTTCAGTGGCACTCACACTGCCCGGATCCTGGCCACCGGTCCGGGGGGCTGCATTTTAATTTAATTTTAAATGAAGCTTCTTAAACATTTTTTAAACCTTTTTTACTTTACATATAACAATAGTTTAGTTATATATTATAGACTTGTAGAAAGAGACCTTCTAAAAATGTTAAATGTATGACTGGCACGCGGAACCTTAAATTAGAGTGAATTAATGAAGATTCGGCACAGCACTTCTGAAAGGTTGCCGACCCCTGCGCTAGCCCCTTCCTGGGCACATTGCTGTGGTGGATGTGGAGCGGCCCTGGAATAACTTCTGACCTGGTTATTGGGAGGTTTACCATATGGATATGTAGGTTTAGTTTAACAGTGGGCTGTAAGGGAAAACAAGCAGGAAGGGAAGACTAGCTCGAGATAAGCCACCCTTCAGCAAACAAGTAAGGGTTGTTATGGGACAATGTCAGAGTCATAGGCCCTGAGAAGTCTAGCTCGACCTCCTGCAGAGCCTACCAAACTGCCTTTTCCAAGAAGTGAGTGGACCCCCACCCCACCTTGCACCTCACTTGCCAATGAGGAGAGTGGCCGATATCCAGATTGCAGTTTGCCCCTGAGGTGAGGGACTGGACCTTGAATTGCAGTTGGCCGCTGAGGCAAGTGGTGGAACTAAGGACTACTGGTCCCCCGGAAGCGGGGAGATACTGGGGTTGGTGGCACAGCCGGAAGACTGTGCCCAGAAGAGGACGCTGCGGTCTGGGGAGCACCGCAGGTCCAAAGAGTGGCGACTGCAGTGATGGCAGGCGTGACACCACTAGCTGAAGGTGGACTGGAAGGGCCAAGAACTAATTCCCAGGATGGCCAGCAGGAGGCACCACGGTGGCAAGTCCCACTTTGTTACAGAGTACCAAAGCCTGGGAATTGACATGAACAAAGGGACTCCGGCTGGATTAAAAGGGATTCATTCTCTTAAGAGAGGAGGTAGTTGCTGGGGTGTTGTTCGGGGTTGACTAACAAAGGTATCCGAGGAAACTAAGCCTGCCACAGGATGGTGGGGCTTAGCTAAGACAGATAGGCATCTGGACTGCTTTAAAATCCTTTTTATCTAAGAGCTTTATTCCTACTGGTTAAATAAACAATACTTTGGTTTAAGAAAGCTGTCTACTGACTATATGCCCCACTGGTCACAGACTCCCAAAGGGAAGAACTGCAGATACCAAACACAGTCAGACCTGCTGGGTAAGCACAGTGGATACAGGGGGTACTGTAGCTGGGTCTAAGACCAGGACAATTCCACCCTAAGGGAGGTAAAGGCCGGAGCTTAATTCTGTAGAGGATGCATTCAGAGATGCAGGTAGCCCAGTAACTGTGACAGTGGCAAAATCACAGTAGTTCTTCCCAACCCAGGAGGTCATGAACAGTGTGCAGGAATAAAGTAACATGAATGAGCAGAAAACCAGCATAACAGCAATACTGAAATATGGCTAACACTTATCCAGTAAACATATTAACTAATAACAATCCACAGACAGGTCTCAGAATAAAATCTGAGCATTGCATTGCATGTTATATCTTAATAATGATTAAAGCTGGTCAAATTCTGTTTGCTGAATACATTATTGTTCAACTAATAACAGTAGCCTGGAAGCAGAATTAATTTAGTGCACAGGGTCTTTTTTGCTGGTCCTCCACACCTCAGGTGAATTTCACCCTTCTTGAATATTCAAGGATTCAAACTTAAAATTTTCTTTTTGTGAGTGTTTGCATAAGTAAAGTTCAAATGATTGTATATTCAGGGAAAGTGAACATGACATTGGTATGAGTATGGTAAAATCGAAATTGGCTTTCAGATCTGAACATATATTCATGGAATTTTTTCCCCATATTATTCATTGACCTCTATGGCAAACACCCACAGTATCACAATTCCACAGTACAATAAAGTCAGGCTGCATCCCATATATGTGAAAGTAATTTCAGAATCATTTGCTGCACTTCTGAAGTAAACATTAATTAAAAATGTATAAACAACAATCAAAACAGGTTTTTACATTTTCCCCTAGGAAGTGGTTGGTTTTTTTTAATTGCCTATGTTTCTGACGCGTCACAGAGCATCGGCTTCAAAGGAGCAAAACTCATGCCGTAAAACCGTTGGATTAATGCCTACTCCTAAAGTGGTCTAAGTGCAAAGAGAACCTGTGACTTGTTTATCTTGTGATGTAATCTCAAGAAAGAAGGCAAAGATTCCCAGTTCCTCCCCTGTGATTTATTCTTGCACCCGCCCAAGGCACCAGAATCCAGTAGCTAGTGAGAAGAGAAAGTCAGGAGATCTGTCTTCAATTCCCTGCTATGGTATGTTCCACTGTAGGACCTTAGGTAAAGCACTGTAACTCACTAGCTAGGGGGCATATGTAACAGATCGAAATGTCTTTCTGTGGCTGAACCACTTAGAGGTTTGAGTATTATACTATCTCCAGAATAATGTAGCTTGTTCTTTAGCTCATGCACTAGAGGCTTTTTAGATCCAGAAGTTCAGGGTTTGATCCCTGCAGAAAACCCTAACAGGGACATCATTACATCACTAACCATCTCTGTATGTGTTTTCCCCTCTGTCAAATGGGGATAATGATACTTACTCATCTTTGTAAAATGCTTTGAGATCAGGTGCTTTGATACCATGAGTATTATTCACTGTTGTCTTCCTTGAAATCAATACAAGTTTTGCCATTGATTTCAATGGGAGCAGGATTGGGCTCTTTTCTAGGAAACTGCACAAGGTTTTGCATGATCATACTATTGTCACACTTTAGACCAGTCTATGTTTTATGGCTGCCATTACAGGATGTAAATTATTTGCTAATTATTGCATATGGGCATGAATATTGTATATGGACATGAATATGTTGTATAAGGTTAAAATGTTTAGCACATTACATGAAATAAGGACCTGAGAGGAAGTGTGAATTAATTAAACATGTTCTTTTGATGGATGTGTCCTTCCCTCTACATCAAGCTTGGACAGACGATTGAGTGAATGGTAAATTAGTGTCATCATCATGGTCACTAATCATGGAGAAAATGGCTTTCTGATTTTACTAATTTACTTTTCGCTCTGTCCCCAAATGACAGTATTAGTTTATCACACCATCTCAGTTCTGACATGTTTTCTTCCCTCTGCGGATTAAGCATATTAGTTATGCAACAAATGTCTAAAATTTCTATAGTGGTTGAGTTCACGATTTAAGATGTTCAGAGGGGCTAGGTGATGAAGACAGAGAAATGATGTTCCAGTGGGGATAGCATGAGCAGAATGTCTTTCCCTTACAGAGAGAGCTTCAAAAAATTAGTGTCTAAGGAAAGGAAAGCCACTAGGATTCTAACCAGAGAGTTGAGAAGTAACTGCATCTTAATTAAACAGAATTATCTTAATTCATTCTGGGCCTCCCTGCCTTTCCGAAGCATGTTAACAAGGTGGCAAGCATCCTTCCTTTCTTCCCATAAATACATTTTGAAAATCTCTTTTCTTCCCTCCACACCTGAATTACATTTCTTCTCAGCAGGGCCTTCATCTATCGTAATCTTTCTGTGTCAACGCTATGTCAGAAATAGATTCACTCACTTGTTCTGCATCATAATGCCATAATTAAAGCTATCGGAAGTTTTCTGGCAGAACAGAATTTCTCACAGCTGAAACTTTTCAGAAAGGCAACAGGGATGTCCAAAGACTTTTAGTCAAGCTCTATGGTTTGCTGGCTCTAAACTCTTTGCATCAATGCCTTGTTTGAAATGCACTTCACCCTTATACAGGTGAGTTCCACATCATGCAGATATCTTCCTGGAACAGGAGTGTCCAGAAGATTAGGCCCAAGAAAATCATTGCAAACATTTTCAATTTTTTATTTGAAGTATGCAATCCAGTCAACCCAAATCATAGCATTCTTATCAACCATGTTCAAGGCACAAAGACCTCCAGGAAGTTGAGTCATTTTGAAGTCCTCAATAATATGTGTCATGGTTTGTGGCTGCTCACATGGACAAATAGGAGGGTCTCTAAAGTACCACTGAAATTCTGCTGCAGCACAAATTCCATGTCTGGTATGAAACCAGTTCAGAAGGCTCCATTGCCTTTGCATTAAATCAAACCTGAGTTGACATAGAGTGGGGTCCGAGACAAGATCATTATTATTTGTCACTTTCTTTGCAAACCATAAAGCTCACCACATATTCTCTACTATAAAACCCTCACCCAGTAAACTTATCCACACCAGGCAACGTGAGGGCAGACAACCATGTGGTGGATTATACAAGTCTTTAATTAGCGGTAGATGAGGCATATCATGTATTTTCAAACATGGATGCCTAAATGTAGACTCCTAAATCCATATTTGGGCATCTAAATAAGTGGTCTGATTTACAGAGGTGCTGCCACTGAAGTCTATGGGAGCTGCCTTTTTAAAAATAGGCCACTTATGTAGATGTCCTAATATAGGCTCCAGAATTCATTTCTGAAAACCATGGCCTATGCAGAAATTCACAACAAAATATGCGTGTGTAACAGATATGGAGGCTGAGGGGAGTTCAGTCTTTTTTTTTTAAATATGGAGATATACCTATCTTATAGAACTGAAGGGACCTTGAAAGGTCATTGAGTCCAATCCCCTGCCTTCACCACAGGACCAATTACTGTCCCTAACAGATTTTTGCTCCAGATCCCTAAATAGCCCTCTTAAGGATGGAGCTCACAACCATGGGTTTAGCAGGCCAATGCTCAAACCACTGAGCTATTCCTCCCACCAAGTTGAGGACTTCTGCCTTTCATTTACCATGCCATCCTCTAAATTAATCTTCTTTGTACACAGCAGAGGGAGTAAAGGAGTAGTGTTGCCTCATTTAGGAGGTTAATAACATTAATTTGGATAGTATGGGTTTTAGGCTTGCCAATCTGTTTGATCAGAAGACAATAAGGTTCTTGTCGGAATCAGGCTCCACAGAATTTACAAATGACCCTGGGGGATCTGACAGGAAGCTCACACTGAGACAGATATAGCCTTAAAGACTTTTTATTAAGATAAATGAAGTAGTAATTAAATGGTAAAATAATCAGAATTACAAAGTTACAATTGTATTATTGCTATTCAAAAGATACATATGGTATTGTATGCTACAAAGCTTTGATTAATATACTCACACCCTTCCTTGATAACCCGGTGGTAAGAGACACAGGACCAGCCTTGGCTCTGGTGGTTCAGGTTCCTCAATTCTTGAGTGAGAGATGTAAAGCTTAGAAGAAGCTAGAGCCAAGAGCTATCGGAGCTACCTTAGAGTTTACTTAACGAACTTTAACTTAAAATCAAAACCTAATACACAAAACTAAGAACAAAAGCGTAGGTATTTGTAGTTGTATTTGTATGTGTAGAGGCTGGTAGGGGAAGTGTGCTGGGAGAGAAGCTGAGCCCTGATTGGGGTGAGGCTTCTTTGACTACGAGTCCTATAAAGGTACCCAGTCAGGCAGCAGCACAGACAGCTACAGAAGCCAGCAAGCAGAGCTGTAAATAGAGGAGTTTGAGTGGGAGTTTGCAAGGGAGGTTTGGGGGGAAGACCAAGAGGTAGGTAGAGAAACAGACAGGCTAGTGAAGGGAGTGTGTGGTGTTCTAGCAGTGTTTTAGTGCTCGTTGAGGGTATGTTTTGCTGTGGGTGGTGGTGCTGTGGTTTGGTTTGTTTCCCAGATGTACGGGATATAGATGGGAAGCCTATGACAGATACAGAGGCAGCAGTCATAGTGACCCAAGCAGTGGAAGACACAATGAAGATGACTGGACGTGGAAGCTGCGGCATGTACATGATCCTGGAAGGGGTACCTAAAAAGAGTTTGGTCTGCATGAAGTGCCGCCTGATGGAGGAAAAGATCCGAGGATTGGAGATGCAGGTGGAAACTCTGGTTGAGTTTAGAAGGGGGTTCGAGCAGATGATGGAGCAAAAACCTGAGGAGTCTGAGGGGAAAAGCTCAGACTTGCAGGACCAAAGAACTCTGAGGGGAGACTGTTTGGTGAGGAAAGTGGACAGTGGAAGCATGTGACCAAGCGAACCAGGCAGAGGAAAAGATGGGCCAGTGAAGGAGAAATAGAGCTCAGGAACAGGTTTGTGGAGTTGGAAAATGAAGAAGGGGCACAGCAGGTGGTCACTGAAGGTGAGGGGGCAAGGAAGAAGAGAAGAGCAGCTAGTCCTATAGGAAGAGGGGAAGAGTCAATGGAGATAACAACACCAAAAATGAGCCCCAGGAGGATACGGGATGGGTTGCAGAGGATTGCAAGGGTGAATAGGAATCAAGAGGACTTGCAACCAGAGGGAACGGGATAGACCGGAGAATCACACCATCACCAGGAAAAGGCAGGTCTACGTGATTGGGGACTCCTTACTGAGAAGAATAGATAGGCCTGTAACCAGAGCTGATCCAGAGAACAGAAGGGTGTGCTGTCTGCCAGGTGCTAAGATACAGGATGTGGACCTGAGGCTGAAGAGGATCCTAACAGGAGCAGGAAAGAATCCACTGATTATCCTTCATGTGGGAACAAATGATACAGCTAGATTCTTGCTGGAACGTATCAAGAGAGACTATGCCAGGCTGGGGAATACACTTAAGGAAATTGAGGCTCAGGTGATCTTCAGTGTTCCTAGGGAAGGGCAACAAAGGTGTGACAAGATTATGACGATCAACAGATGGCTCAGGCAGTGGTGCTATAAGGAGGGCTTTGGGATGAATGGCCACTGGGAGGCATTCATGGACTGAGGACTGTTCTCTTGGGATGGACTTCACTTGAGTAAGGAGGGAAATAGACTTTTAGGATAGAGGCTGGCACAACTGATTAAGAGAGCTTTAAACTAGGAATTGGGGGGATAAGGTTGGGAGATGTCCAGATAATCTCCACACTGGATTTTAACATCGAGAGGGGAAAAAACTAAGTAAGAAAGGATATGGTTGTGGGTAGGAGAATGGACATAAGGAGGAAGGGTAGTATAGATACCATTTTAATAGGTAATACTGGCAGTAGAATGTCTGGGCCTAATCGGGTAAAGAATGTGAGCGAAGCCAAACAGTAAAAATTAAGATGTTTGTACACCAATGCGAGAAGCCTGGGTAACAAAATGGAGGTACTAGAGTTACTGGTGCAGGAAGTGAAACCGGATATTATAGGGATACCAGAAACATGGTGGAATAGTAGTCATGACTGGAGTACAGGTATTGAAGGGTATGTTCTGTTTAGGAAAGACAGAAATAAAGGCAAAGGTGGTGGAGTAGCATTGTATATCAATGATGAGGTAGATTGTAAAGAAATAAAAAGGGATGGAATGGATAAGACAGTGTCTGTCTGGGCAAAAATCACACTGGGGAAGAAAGCTACTAAAGCCTCCCCTGCAATAGTGCTTGGGTGTGCTATAGACCACCAGGATCTGATTTGGATATGGATAGAGACCTTTTTAATGTTTTTAATGAAGTAAATACTAATGGGAATTGTGTGATCATGGGAGACTTTAACTTCCCAGATATAGACTGGAGGACAAGTGCTGGAAATAATCCTAGGACTCAGATTTTCCTAGATGAGTTAGCTGATGGATCCCTTCACCAAGTAGTTGCTGAACCAACAAGAGGGAATGCCATTTTAGATTTGGTTTTGGTGAGTAGTGAGGACCTCATAGAAGAAATGGTTGTATGGGACAACCTTGGTTCAAGTGATCATGAACCAAGTTTAAACTAAATGGAAGGATAAACAAAAATAGATCTGTGACTAGGGTTTTTTATTTCAAAAAGGCTAACTTAAAAAAATTAAGGAAGTTAGTTAGGGAAGTGGATTGGACTGAAGAACTTGTGGATCTAAAGACAAAGGAGGTCTGGAATTACTTCAAGTCAAAGTTGCAGAAAGTATCAGAAGCCTGCATCCCAAGAAAGGGGAAAAAATTCATAGGCAGGAGTTGTAGACCAAGATGGATGAGCAAGCATCTCAGAGCGGTGATTAAGAAAAAGCAGAAAGCCTACAAGCAGTGGAAGATGGGAGTGATCAGCAAGGAAAGCTACCTTATTGAGGTCAGAACATGTAGGGATAAAGTGAGAAAGGCCAAAAGCCATGTAGAGTTGGACCTCGTAAAGGGAATTAAAACCAATAGTAAAAGGTTCTATAGCCATATAAATAAGAATAAAACCAAGAAAGAAGAAGTGGGACCGCTAAACACGGAGGATGGAGTGGAGGTTAAGGATAATCTAGGCATGGCTCAATATCTAAACAATACTTTGCCTCAGTCTTTAATGAGTCTAATGAGGAGTTTAGGGATAATGGTAGGATAAGAAATAGGAATGAGGATATGGAGGTAGATATTACCACATCCGAGGTAAAAGCCAAACTCGACCATCTTAGTGGAACTAAATCAGGGGGCCCAGATAATCTTCATCCAAGAATATTAAAGGAACTGGCACCTGAAATTGCAAGCCCATTAGCAAGAATTTTTAATGAATCTGTAAACTCAGGGGTTGTACCGTATGGCTGGAGAATTACTAACATAGTTCCTCTCTTTAAGAAAGGGGAAAAAAGTGATCCGGGCAACTACAAATTTTGGAAAAAAATTTGAAGGAGGAAGTAGTTAAGGACATTGAGGTCAATGGTAATTCGGACAAAATACAACATGGTTTTACAAAAGGTAGATCATGCCAAACCAATCTGATCTCCTTCTTTGAGAAGGTAACAGATTTTCTAGACAAAGGAAATGCAGTGGATCTAATTTACCTTGATTTCAGTAAGGCATTTTGATACAGTTCCACATGGGGAATTATTAGCTAAATTGGAAAAGATGAGGATCAATCAATATGAAAATTGAAAGGTGGATAAGGAACTGGTTAAAGGGGAGACTACAACCGGTCATACTGAAAAGTGAACTATAAGTCTGGAGGGAGGTTACTAGTGGAGTTCCTCAGGGATCAGTTTTGGGACCAATCTTATTTAATCTTTTTATTACTGACCTTGGCACAAAAAGTGTGAATGTGCTAATAAAGTTTGCGGATGACACAAAGCTGGGAGGTATTGCCAATACAGAGAAAGACCGAGATATCATACAGGAAGATCTGGATGACCTTGTAAACTGGAGTAATCATAATATGATGAAATTTAATAGTGAAAAGTGCAAGGTCATGCATTTAGGGATTAATAACAAGAATTATTGTTATAAGCAGGGGACGCATCAGTTGGAAGTAAGAGTAGGAGAAGGACCTTTGGCGTATTACTTAATCACAGGATGACTATGAGACACCAATGTGATATAGCCGTGAAAAAAGCTAATGCGGTCTTGGGATGCATCAGGTGAGGCATTTCCAGTAGAGATAAGGAGGTATTAGTACCGTTATCCAAGGCACTGGTGAGACCTCACCTGGAATATTGTGTGCAGATCTGGTCTCCCATGTTTAAAAAGGGTGAATTCAAACTGGAACAGGTACAGAGAAGGGCTACTAGGATGATCCGAGGAATGGAAAACCTGTCTTATGAAAGGAGACTCAAAGAGCTTGGCTTGTTTAGCCTAATCAAAAGAAGGCTGAGGGGAGATATGATTGCTCTCTATAAGTATATCAGAGGGATAAATACCAGGGAGGGAGAGGAATTATTTAAGTTCAGTACCAATGTGGACACAAGACCAAATGGATATAAAGTGGCCATGAGGAAGTTTAGACTTGAAATTAGACGAAGGTTTCTAACCATCAGAGGAGTGAAGTTCTGGAACAGCCTTCCAAGGGGAGCAGTGGGGGTAAAAGACATATCTGGCTTCAAGAGTAAGCTTGATAAGTTTATGGAGGGGATGGTATGACGGGATAGCCTAATTTTGGCAATTAATTGGTATTTGACTATTAGCGGTAAATATGCCAAATGGCCTGTGATGGGATGTTGGATGGGGTGGGATCTGAGTTACTACAGAGAATTCTTTCCTGGGTATCTGGCTGGTGAGTCTTGCACACATGCTCAGGGGTTAGTAGATCTCCATATTTGGAGTCGGGAAGGAATTTTACTCCAGGGCAGATTGGCAGAGGCCCTAGCGGGGTTTTGCCTTCCTCTGCAGTATGGGGCCCGGGCCACTTGCTAGAAGATTCTCTGCACCCTGAAGTCTTTAAACCATGATTTGAGGACTTCAATGGCTCAGACATAGGTTTGATACAGGAGTGGGTGGGTGAGATTCTGTGGCCTGTGTTGTGCAGGAGGTCAGACTAGATGATCATAATGGTCCCTTCTGACCTTAAAGTCTATGATTCTATAGGGAAACCAAGCTTAGCCTAGTCCCCTTAGAACTTAAAAAGTTTTAAGAAAAACAAGTACAAGCTCTCTAACAAGGCCCTCTTTTATGGGGTACAGGTGTCTGAACCCTCCTTCTGTGCCCAAACTTCAGTCCTCACCAACAAAAATGTTAGGGTACACTAACTCCATAGGCTGGTATGTTTGTGCATATTGATGACATGTACATACAGATTCGATCATACACACATGTTATTTTTATTCTCCCGGTTATTTCGGTTCTTTCCTTGTGGAGTACCTGTTAAGTTAACCAGCAATACTTTCTTGTTTATAAAGTAAACAAGGTTTTCAAAATGTTTAAGAAGCTTCATTTAAAATTAATTAAAATGCTGATCTTACGCTGCCGGCCTGCTCAGCTCGCTGTTGGCCTGGGGTTCCGTTCACCTAGGCAGGCAGCGGGCTGAGCGGGGCCTGTGGCCGGGACCCTGGCTGGCAAGGGGCGAGCAGCCAGAACCCCAGGCTGGCAGCAGGCTGAGCAGGGCTAGCGGCCAGGACACCAGCTGGCAAGGGGCCGGGACCCTAGACCAGCAGCGGGCTGAGTGGGGCCGATACCCCAGACCGGCAGCGGGCTGAGCAGCTCACGGCAGGGAGCTGGAGGGATACACCCCGATTCCACCCCCCTTCCCCAAGGCCCCGCTCCTGCCTCTTCTCCAACTCCTTCCCAGTCTGAGCAGCGAGGGCGCTGGGGCTCCTCTTCTCCCCTCCCTCGCAAGGGCCATCGGCAGCAGGGAGGGAGAGGAGGCGGGGCACGGCGCAGCTCGCTGGGGGAAGCTTGGCTGCCGGCGGAGCCTGCCCTACAGCAGCAGCCGGCAGGACCAAGCTTGTTTCTGCTCCCTGCCCCCGCCAGAGAGAGCGGCCGCAGTGTGTCATTAAAAATTGGCTCGCGTGCCATCTTTGGCATGCGTGCCATAGGTTGCCAACCCCTGGAATAGAACATGAGCGTAACCATAAGCTCTAAAGAGCAGAAACTTTTAACAATACTTTCTGTCACATGTGTGTACAGCCTTCACTCCATTTGGCTTGGGTTATTGTTCTCCAGCATCCAACTGGACATTATATCACGTCAGGCTTAATACATGACCTGTGCTGATGTTAGCTCTACCTCAGCGAAATTTATCTTTGCTTTATCTGTGGGAAAATATTGTTGCCGTAAAAGAAGCAGTTATAGTCTCCAGGAGATGCACTCCTTTATAATTTACAGTATAGTATTTTCAGCATAAGGCCATAAATATGCAGTATCCTACAACCTAATTTTAAATGACAAACAAGCCTTTAGCTAGATGCCCATGGGCTTTTAGTAACACTTGAAACTTACTTTAGACCATCTTTTCCAAGGTTTTATGGCCTAAGCAGTTTAATTTACATACAAAAGTACAAAGTGGAAGACGGTTCTCTCTTGGAACAAACGTAGCACTTTTAGCTGGATACATTAGGATAAATTGCAAGTGCTTAGAATGAAGAAGTAAGATGCATAAGTGAGTCAATGTTTATTAAACACTGTTGCTTGGTATTAGTTTAGCTCCCTTAGAAGTCGGAGAGTTCCCATTTTCATCTTTTAAGGCACTAAAGAAGATTGCAGTAAAGGTGATGTCACCGTCCTGAGCTCCCCCTTCTGGATGCTCAGTACACAGCCATGTCTGGACCCCCAGGCTGGATTTGTGGGCTTCTAATCCCTGCATGGCTCTGGCCTCTAGGGCACAGTTTCCAGGTACTGACACTCTGCCTGGGGCCACTTCTAATGAATGGGACTGTGCAATCCTACTGCCTTGGGCCCCCAGGACCAGTGCTGACCCTCCTAAGGCCACCCAGGCACTCAAACACATCCTCCCTGCAGCTCAGGGGTATTCGGTTTATAGTTTAACCCTTTAGGGATATATGACAGAAATAAGACACAGCCTTTGCACAGGGATTTCTAAACCAGTCCTTTTACTCATAGATAAAGCGCAGGAGAACCATCTATCTAGGCAAAAAAAGAAACATGTGTATGCAATTGCTCATAGACTCATAGACTTAAGGTCAGAAGAGACCATTATGATCATCTAGCCTGACCTCCTGCACAATGAAGGCCACAGACTCTCACCCACCCACTCCTGTAACAAACCCTTAACCTATGTCTGAGTTACTGAAGTCCTCAAATCGTGGTTTAAAGACCTCAGTTCCCTCCCTTAAAGCCCTAACCACTCTTGAGCATTCTTGCTCAGTGTCTGCAGGCATCCCATTGCCCTGCCTCAGTCTTCTCTTTCTGACCATGGGGTTTCCTCGATACAAGAGAAGCAAAAACCCTGTATTTATACTTGTGGGCTGATCTCTCCAAGAGCTGATATTCACACTTTTTAATGTATCCTTAAAGATTATGCTTTCAATGTTCTGTATCATTTTGCAGAAAAGACCCTGTCATTTACACCAGTGAGCCAGGTAGAAACCTTGCTAGCAGCACAAAATGAGCCACAGCATTTAAAAGGAATTATTTGAGCTACCCTCTAATCAGAAGGCTACCTTGATCTACCTCTAATTTAGGGGGTTGGACTAGATGACCTCCTGAGGTCCCTTCCAACCCTGATATTCTATGATTCAGGAATACAGAGCCATTCCTACACCTGCAAAGAACCACCTATGAAAGTGGTACTCTAGGTGTTAAAGATGACAAGCCAAGTGTTCAAGATGAATAACTTTAGGCTGAGATTTTCAAAACTAGCTAAGGGGTTTGTACACTCCAATTTCTATTAAAATTAATGGGAATGGGGCATCTAAATCTTCCATGCAGATTTGAAAATCCCAGCCTGACTATTCAACATATGTGGTGGCTTTCAGACAACAGAGTTGCATCACTATCAATGCTTCATCAACCAGCTGACTTCTCATGTCTTTCTTAAGATAGATCTGGGCCCACTTAGGAAATGCATGGTTGTCAGTAAATGTGCTCCACCAAATGGCCTAAAGAACTTCAGGCTAGTAACAAGGATAGAAACCAGATCTTCACAGCATGTAAGCTAATGGAGGCTCACCACTGCCATGTAAGCTAATGGAGGATCCCCACTAACTGAAGTATAGGGGATGTGACACACAGGTGAGTGTATTAAGTCTATCTAGGAGTGGTTAGTGTTGCTCACATTCAGACCAGCCACTTTATTATTACAACACGATTAAGTTACAGTCACTCCCAATGCCACATAGTCTCAATGACTCTGGAAAGAACAACCCTAGCAGTTCCATTATCATCAGGACACTTTTGATACTAACAAATGGCATGCAGAGCTTTAAAGGTGATGTAAGAAGAAAGTGTTGGGACAGAGTGGGATTTTCCACCAACCTTACCTGTATTTTTTATTCCATTTTTTAAAAAGATTCAGAAGCAATTTGTGCTCGGAGCCTCCTGTTCTTTTTTTATTTGTATTTTCATTTGTTAACATTTGAGTTTGGATTGTTCAAGAAAAACTAACTGAAAGCCACGTCAGTGTCAGAAGGTTTTACAAGTCAAGCCTGGAAAATTCTATTGGCCCATTAATAAATATCAAGGACATTTTTCCAGAGCTCTATCAAATGCTAAATACTCCCATTAGCTGCAAAGTGTATTATTATTTCCCAGTCAGAAGCATGCTAACCTTTTACATTTAAGGGAACAATAATAAATCCATCCTCTTCTAACATAGATTATCAGTTCGTGATGATACTTTAATAAATAACAATGAGGTCTTTATTCAGCAGCACATAAAACATAACTAGAATTTTGTTCAATGGCTCATAACAGTAATTCCTTATTTTGCCTTTTTTCAGATAATTCCCTGACCTGTTGTCACCAGTATCCATATGACACTTATCTGTAATCCTTAAGGGTGAGATTTATCGTCATAGCTTTGATGTACAAAGGCTCCGAAAGCTCTTTCCTGCTGGGCGGCATTTTCCCTTTCCAGCTTGCAATTTCTGAAGGATTTCTTTTCTTTCTTTCTTTTTCCCCACCCCCGGATGAGGTTAAATCAAAGAAATTGGACTATATACACAACCATTTACCAGTAGCTCTGCCTATCTGGGGGAGTATGGACAAGGCTACTTGAGACAGCAGTAAGAGAGTTAGTCAGAAGGAAAGGGCCATCTCTGTGTTCATTTTTAAAGTGCCTTGCCTGAGCTGCTGGGTTGTGAGCTTTCAGCGTGCCGTGAGCTAACTAACTCCTGTTCTTCGAATGAGGGATGACTACAGGATCTCAGACACCACCATCAGATAACTGTTGGCACATTGCTGACTTTTAAATAGCAACCTCTGTATCACCAAACTGGATGTCTTTTCTAGAGTGACATCTCCACCGGCCAGTGCTTCAAATGATTTCACCATGACAATATCTATAAAGAATTTCCTAGCTGAAAGTCATTCTTGGAAGTACTCCCCTCCTCAGCCAATGCTTTTTGGAATTAGAAAGTGGCAGCTGGAGGTCAGTAACACATTCTGGCCCACGTGAAATGATTTGGTGATCACAGTTCATCTAGAGCATGGTCCAAAGTCCAAGTAGGCCACTGGAAAAAGTCCCATTGAACTTGCTGTGCTTTGGAAATGTAATGCTGACCTATATAGACAGGCATCCACACCAGGAAAACTGCTACCAATGAGTGTCACAAGAGTTGGCAGTCTCAACAGAGAGGACAAGAACTGAATGGAGAGTGGACTGATCTCTTAGCATTGGAAATGATCCCTCTTGTTCTAGAAGAGTTGAAACCTATTAGGGAGAGCATGAAGGAACATTTAGTACCACTGCCTGTGTAACACCGAGAGATCTTGGTTGTCGGCAGGTAGGATCGAACCTGGGATCTCTAAAGCTTTGTGCATGAGCCTCTACTGCATGAGCTAAAAGCCACATGGCCCTTAGCTAAGGCTGTAGCAGACTCATTAATCTCTCTTTCTCAGTGGTCTTGGTGCCACTAGATGGGACAGAGCATCACACCCAGAAGGTGTGCAGGTTACATACTTCCCCTAGCTGAGGAAGTGAGTCCCGAGCTTCGGAGGCTTCCCAGTTGAAATCCTGGACGAGCCCCCACTTGTAACGCTGACAGACCGCAGGTGTCGGCGGGCAGGATCACACCTGAGACCTCTGAAGCTTAGTGCATGAGCTGCTACTGCATGAGATAAAAGCCATATGGCCCTTAGCTAAGGCTGTAGAGCAGATTAATTAATCTCTCTCTAAATGGTCTCAGTGGCACTAGATAGGACAGAGCACAACACCCAGGAGGTGTGTGGGATACACCTGTCCTATTCCTGCACCAGGGATAAATATAGTACTCAGGTCACTAGGTTTGCTAATCCAGTAGCAATTTCACATTAGGAAAGAGAAATGCATTGGCATTAGATCAGTTTTGGGGTGTTTCTGTGTGCGACTCTCTATCAACCAACGTGAGACATGGTCTCCAGTGCTGCAACATGAGGCCACATATGACATGCCAGTGCCCACTACTTACTTCTGGGGATTGCCAATCGGACTCCAGTACATGCTATAGTGTGCAGAGGATACAAGGGAAACAAAATAAGTAGAAAGGGCACGTGAAGGGGTGTTTTAAAAATTACTGTACTTGTGTTATCTGATTGCTGAATTCTTCTGGCCTCTCTGCAGCTGTAGTTCTGTGTAAAGGCAGCTAGCTAAACTGCAGTGCTAGGACTAAAAGTTTAACCATAATAGCCCAGAAATCTATTTATTTCCATCTGCTAATGTATACAATGTTTTGCTATTCATATATTTGCATAATACAAAGTATATTAGAAGACGGAAGCAACTCTCAGCAGAATCCAGATGCACATTTGCTCTTCAAGGGACAGATTCTGAGCTCCTGCCTTAGGACCCAATCCACTGCCCCAGAAGCCAATGAAAAGACTCCCCTTCATTTTAATGGGGTTTGAACCAGGCCCATAGTTTTTATGCAATCCTTATGCAAGTACAATTCCCATCATTCACAATTTGACAACTCTCCTTCAACAATCCCCAGTTTTCTACAGGGCATTAAAATACCTCAATCCTCTGCAATTGTTGAGAGTTGATGTAAATGGTTGCACACAACAAGCCATCTGCAGTACACAAAAGCAAGTTTTATTTGTCCTACAACACACGGCAACTATGCTACATATTCTTGAATGCCAACCTATTTACATTTATACAAATACGGAACTCTTCTGTAACAGCAGCCAATTCATATTTCATTCTGCCTTTTTAGACTTTATCCATGAGAAAATATTGAAATGTTACAGCAACGTGGACCGCCATTGCTACTGATCTGTCTCTCTAGTGCCCGTCACCATGGTATCTGAGCACTAATGGGCAAGTGACTATATACGGAGGCTTTCTTGTCTGGAGGTATCTTTTCATATTTAATGATTTATCCCCGAGGAATAAGGGGAAATACAAACATTTGTTTTCTGGCTTGGTCAAAGTAAATCCAAGAAGCCTGATGTCAAGATAAACTGTATAACCAATCAGATGGTGCTGACAGCTGATATTTCACCACTGGAGTCACAGATTTGTCCCAGATAAAAGTGATAGAAAAACTGTCTCACAATGAGAGCAATAAAAAAGCCATCAGGCTGCTAGACAGTCACAGTTGCTGTTTTCTTTGCTTGCTCCTTCAGCACCTGGGTGATCTGGGAAATATTTACCCTTGGTGGACAGTGTATTCTGAACCCTCACAAACACAAAGTGCTCGAGGACTCTTCGGATAGGAAGGTATAGAAAGAATAGCCAAGTCCTGAAGGGCGTATATTTGTTCAGTTCTGAGGCAGCGTAGTCTTGGGGATGTGAGATGACAGTGTCAGGGAGCCAGCTGCAGCAGGGTCTCCTAGCAACACACTGGGCCCAGCTGACCCTTGCGGGAGCGGCCTGATCAACTGCGCTTCCTGACTGGGCGCAGCTAGGAGAGGACCCAGCAAAGCAGCAGCCGGCGCTTGCTGGCTGCTCAGTGTGTGTATGTGATCCTGCTCCCAGTGCCTGATTCTGTTCCCATTGCTACTGCGCCCACCTCGCTTCCTGCCCTTCCCTGTCCTCGACACCCCTGGCTCTGAGCCCTCTCTCCGCTCCCCGACCACGTCTCTGGCTCACTCATTGGCTCAGCATTTGGCTTCTGATCCATGGCTCTGACCTCGACACTGCTCTGACCTATGCCCCTCGGTGTTCCTTGGCCTTGATTCTTGGCTCCAGCTTGGCTCTGCTCTAACCCCCAGACCTGGTCACTCCCTGGCTCTGACCATTAGGTCCAAGTGCCCATGTCTCGGTTGTGATCCAGACGGGGAGTGACAGTCGGGAGACTTAGGCAATGTCTCCACTGCCCTGCAATTCAGCCTATGGGGGTGTGACAAGCAGTTCGCACCAAAGCGCTGTGCTGTAACTCCCCAGTGTGGACGCTGCAGGTGAACTAAAAGGTTCCTAGTACCCACTGTCATAATCCTACTTGAAGAAGACTAAGTGAATGCTAACTAAGGACCATTTTGTTTGTGCCTGCCGCATCCGTATAGGAGACTTACAGCGCGGCACTCTGGCGTGCGCTGCTACTCACACCCCCGTAGTTTGAATTGTGGGACAGTGTAGACAAGCCCTTAGGTTCCATTGCCAGGTCTGCCACTGATAGGTTGTGTGACATTGGCCAAGAGACTTTATCCCTCTGTTTCTCCTCCCACCCTTCAGTTTTTCTCATTAGGTTGTAAACTCATCTGGGCAAGGATTTTCTCTCACTATGTATTTGTACAGGGCCTAGCACAATATGCCCCCAATCTTGATTAGACCTGTAGACACCACAATGATATAACTACTACTACTACTACTAACAAAGATCTAATAATTAAGTGCCAGTTCTGCCATATCTACTCACCCTCTCTTCAAGCAGTCTCATTGTTGTATCTACTCACCCTCTCTTCAAGCAATCTCATTGTTGTATCTCCCAAACCAGTAGAACCTCTGAAAATGGCAGAACCCTCCTCTATATATGTAAAGACTGTAATAATTCAATTTATTTTTAATTAGGGCTAAGACTGACAAATCACAAGTAAGGAGGTTCCGTGTTGCAACTGAAACTCTATTTTTATCCTATCCTACTGTAGATAAATATTATAGTCCTTGTAATAGGTTTGTTTGATATGTTTTCTGTGCATGGGCTGTTCAGAGCCACAATAACATCCTTGGACTCATTAGAATTTACCTGGCAATTGTGTTATTCTTAATAGAGCTCCATATCACCAGGAGAAAGGATTCTGGAACTATTTACAAATGTAATATGATTTTCATGTTACAAGCTGCATTTTGTGTTCCGTTAATATGAGTTCATAGAACCGACACAATGAGATGATACCAAGCCATTAGACCTAGACGGTGGATGCAGTTATATGCAGTGAGTCAGAGAGTGGGGCGTTAAGTGCATCAAAATGTTGTGTCATTGTTAGGAGATTAAGAAAAGCCACAAATGTAGGGGCTAGCACAAAGTAGACGTCTGGGATCCAGAGGAGAGATCTGAAGTTGTCAGGGAACATAGGAAAAAAAGATACAGGAAACTGGAGAAGTTTGAAGTTGTGAGAAAAGAAAAGACCTCAGGCAGAAAAAGAGAGAGGGCACAGAAGGACATTGAGTGTGAAATTTACCCCTGAGCAAAAGGCCAGCACAGTGCCTATGGACCACTCAAGTCTCATGTAAACCCTATTTTGAGATCTTAGCTCATCTAATTCCTCAAGCCCATGGGTCTTCAACCTGGGAATCACAACCAGGTTTCAAGGGTTCACAACCACGCTCTGTCTGTTTATGGCTGGATTGGAGATGGATCTTGAAACACATTTTAGTTGTAACATGAGGTCACACTATGGGGCCCCTTTGTGGGCCATCATTACTTCCTTATCTTCCCCCAGTTTGCACACACCGGTTGAGTTTTTGCTCCCCTTGCTAATGACAATATTCAGCCTCCCAAAATTCCCAGGAGAGGAAGAAGGTGGAGGAGATCCAGAATCACATGAAACAAATCAGTTAAAACCTTTGCACTATTTTTTCATGAAAACCTTTTGCCCTGCTCTGGCGCTGTGGGCTTGACTCATTACTGTGTTGCTCCAGTAACACCACACCTTGTGTAGCCTATTACACCAGTGCAGGGGGGGTCACACTACCATCCCGACATGGTTTCATTCCACTTTCACTTAACACTGCTGTGAAAGGCTACACGAAGTATCAGGCAACGGCAAACTGGGGGCCCGCTCTTCAATTCCCGCAGCCAGGAATTATTGTTATTTGTCCATCTGAGTCATGAACTTTTTATTAAAAAACTTGAATTTTGTCTATTGTTTTACCACTGGCTGGTATTTTCCACAGTATGGAAAACAAATGTATAGAGACATAAATCTAAGCAAGCATCCAGTTGTTTAAAACAGCTATCTCAGCCGGCATCAGAAAATGAACAGAGCCTTATTGTACTGAACAATCTTCCTCATCTCTGCTGTACCACAGGGCCCTCTGCTGTGCAGTACATGTTAAACATAAATATTACAGGTTAGTAGAATTATAGGCTCGTTAGCTCTACCAGTCTAACATGTATGATGGACCCATTAGGTTCATACTACTGTACATTGGAATTTAAAACACTGGTTTAGTAGCAAATCACAGTCACCTTATACTTTTCATTCACTGTAGTACCCTAATAAGATCGGAAAGATCATATGAGCTTTTCAGGCTACAAAGCCATCTGAGTCAATTTCAGCCTGATTCTGTTTCATCAACTAGGCTCAGAAAACCCTTGAAGCAGAGACAATAGCCCTGTCCCCGGGTCTGGGCCCTTTTACCTTCTGTTTCTCTGTTTAAATGAAATCTGCCTCTTTTGTCTTTCAGCAAGACCACATGGCCTTGTAACTGTGAGCCTTCTCACCACCTTGCAGCAATGGAATGTGTCTTCCTAGCACTGGAAGATTTCTTTATATTATCTAAGGCAAATGTTGGCTTATGAAATTTGAAGAAGTGAATCTGTGGCCTTGGACATATGATCAAATGATAGGCATAAGAAAAGCACAGTAAATAACTCTCATGGTCATATGGAACCTCTCTCCCATCAGTGACCAGTATGAATCCAGTTCAAGTTGGTATTGACAAGCTCGGGATAAGAAAACACATTTTGAACCCACTTAATCATTGTGACTTGGAAATCAGAAATGGAACTAGACCCAGGCAAAAAAATCACAGACAATGACATATTCAATTAATTTAGTCTCTTTATCTGTGGCTTGCCCGTGAACTGCTTTCAATGGTCATATTATCACATTCTACTGGTCAGAGCAGAGGACTCCTTTGACCTGTTCCCAGTTCCTCTACTTACTTTGATCAAGTCTCTTTGGGTATGTCTATACTGCAGCTATACACCTGTTGCTGGCCTGTGCCAGGTGACTCAGTCTCCAAAAGCTGCGAGGCTGTTTAATTACAGCACAGACTTCCAGGCTCGGGCTGCAACCCAAGTTCTGGGACAGGGTCCTCCAGACCAAGTCCAAATGTCTACACCGCAATTGAACAACCCCTTAACCTGAGCCTGGCAAGCCCAAATCAGGCCTGGGTTCTTAACTGTAGTGTAGACATACCCTTTGAAATCTTAAAAGGGTCCAAGCACCTCAGCTAAGCCAAGGCATCCACAACTCCACAGACTTCAGTGGGTTTTCCATATATATAAGGATATATTCAATGGGTAAAGTCCTGAGAAAATTCCTCTTCTGGAGCTGAATTCAGTGAGAGCTGTGGGCGCTCAGTGGGTGATCAGTCCCTTATCTCTCTGTCATTTTTTTCCCAAAATGAGTGTACTGATACTAACCTAACATCTCACTTGGGCTGATTCCGAGCCCACTGAAATCAATGGCAAGGCTTTCATTGACTTCGCTGGTTATTGGATCAAGTTCTCGGAGAGGGAAAGAGTTGGTGTTCAGATAGCTTGGCAACAAGCACCTTAGGAATATCATGATAGAAACAGCATTAGAAGATATATTTTGATCAAGTACTGTTTTGCTTATCTTGCATGATATTTAAAATAAGTTGACGGGTCTGAAATTCAGGTTCCCCAGGCTGTCAATTAATGCCACTGTTGCAGACTGAATTAGTTTCTTCCCATTATTCAAACTTCTTGCAATCAACTGAGAAAGTTTTTTTGTCCATTCTGATTCTTCATCATCTATTAGACCTTCTACTCCTGGGGCTCTTCCTCTTCTCGTGGCTTTTTCCCCCCCAATTTTAAATATCTTCTACCTAGAAGCTCATTTCCAAACAGAAAGCCTCACTTATGTTAATACTCTTCCATCCTCTTTACCATACCTAGAACCAATTAAATGCCTGACCTAGGAGAAAGTATTTAACTACCATGGAGTCTGAATAACTTCTTAATCCAAAATACCATTCAGATTCCTAGCAATTGCAAAAGGTCCTAGGCACCACTTAAATAAGAGATCCTGGTCCCACCAAAGTCAAGGAGAGTTTGAGTGTGAGATGTTAGAGTTACATGGGATTTTGACTGGACCCTCTGCGTTGAGATCAATTTCACCCGGAGATAATTGGCACTACAATGCTTTAGACATTGTGTCTTGGCAAAGGCATAGAATAGCACTGCCAGACAGGAAGACCGGATTTCAGATGGTAACTAGGGTTTCGGATTCGCAGATCCTGGAATACAACGTTGCACATATGAATAAGATGATGCAGTTGATCTTTGTGGACAATAAGCTTGTATTAGCATTATTATAATGATAGTTTCTTCTGCTGGGAGATCAGTATTGTGAGAGAGATAGAGATGAACTCTGATTACTCTTGAGTTTCTTTAAAGGCGCACATGGGGAAGTGAACACAGGAAGAGTCTGACACCTTATCATCCTACACAAAGATTGAATTAATAATGCTTATTTTACTTCCTCTCGCTTGGGTATTTTATGGTGTTGGATACCGTAACATTAAACAGTTATTTAAAAGATCAAGTGATATAATGATAGCCTAAAAGCTGGATTTTTTTTCCTCCTCTCTTTTATTGCTACCATATGCATTCCGTTTATCCACTGAAATTCAGTTTTTCAATTCCTGGTACTTCAGATTCAATCTGCATTATGAAGCAAAAGTTGTACTCAGTTGGCTGATTAAACTGTGATCTCCAAATAACTGATATGCAGCATTTTTAACTGATTCCTTATTTGGTGCTTTTGAGCAAAGTGGACAAAGTCTCAAGATAATCATGATCCCCTCCCCGCTGTTCCCCTATCTAAGGTACTTATCTGGCCCCCATTTAGGTAATATCTGAGCACCTCACAATCTTTTAATGTGTTTATTCTCACAACACCACTGCAAGATAGAAAAATGCTATTATTCCCATTTTACAGATGGGAAACCAAGCCCCAGAAAGACTAAGTGATTTGCCCAAGATCACAGAGGAAATCAGTGGTGGAGCAGGGAACCAAACCAAGGTTTCCAGAGTTTCAACCTGGACCATCCTTCCTCCCAAAGAAGGTCATTTGGCCTTATAACTACTATTTTTTCATCCCAACTCATCTGGCCTCCCTACCTCAAGTCTAGCAGAACCTACGTACCCTGAGCATGGTAAAGAGAGCAATAACTTGTGAAGAAGACAACAGTCCATTGTCTGGTTTCCCATCCCAAGAGCACACAGAAGAAATGGTAAAATTCACAAGGATGTGCTATATACCGAACAATCGGGAAGTAGAAAGTGGCAACTTTTGTGCCTTCCATGCCCAGATCCTGCAAGATGCTGAGCACCCCTGGAAACCAATGGAAGTTTTGTTATTGATCTCAGGGGGAACAGGATTGGGGCCACTGGCCATTGGGGCTCTTACATTTCCTTAAAAGCAATGCGCATCACCTTGTAGAACTGAGAAGGACAGAAACTTGCACAAAAAATAAATATTTTATATATCATGCATTTCACACATTGGATAATCACCATGTAACTTATCATTCTGCATTTAGGAAAGAAACACAGTTTGTATTTCAAGCATGAGTGTTGACAGAATGTTTTTCAAAGTATAACACTCCATTTTTAGCTGTGAATCATAGAAAAGTTTCATTAAATTATTGTAGTTTTGATTGCAAGCTCTATATATTTGCATAGCACCTAGTGCCCTAAGACCTCTGTGCCCCTGTTACTGCAATAGACATATTCCATAATAATAGATGACTATGCCATCTATTGGCTTTACAATAAATTCAGTGTATTCAGTAAGCACTGTAACAAAAGTAGGTAACAAAGTGGCAAAAGCTCTCACAGGTTTCATAGTCTTAAAAACAGCTGTAGCAACTGGGTTTGCATTAATGCAGTTGGTTAGTGATTTGATTAAAAGTTATATTTGTAATTTAGATAAACTATTGAAAGGCCAGGGAATTTTTTTTTTCTTGCTTATTTTTAATGAAACTTTTTCTGGAGTCCCTCTAACCCAGTATGTTGTCTTGGTTCCAAAGGGAGGTGCAAGAAACACTGCAGTTCGCTAATCTGCCAATAGGGAACATTTCTTCCTAACTTTCATTAATTAAAGGTATCAGAGGGGTAGCCGTGTTAGTCTGGTTCTGTAGAAGCAGCAAAGAATCCTGTGGCACCTTATAGACTAACAGACGTTTTGCAGCATGAGCTTTCGTGGGTGAATACCCACTTCATTAATTAAAGGGTGGCTTCTATCCTGAAGCATGAGGGTTTATATCCCTTCCAAAACTCTTGGATTTATTTATTTAAACCTTGCTATTGTAAATGTGAATGTTCTCATGAGCCATATACATTTCCAGTTCCTTTTCTAACTCTGCTAATCTTGTGCCCTCAATGATCTCTTGTGTCAATGAGTTCCACAAGTCAATTGTGTTCTGTGTGTGAAAGAGGGAGAGAGAATGAAGGTATTTCCTTGTTCAGTTTTAAATGTGCTGCCGTTCAATTATATTCAATGTCCCTTGTTCTCATATCATGAAAGAGCATAGCCTAGTGGAGAGAGAGCACTGGACTGGGACTCAGAAGACATGGTGTAACAGGGTGCTAGCTAGGAGATCCAACCCAGGCCCCTGTTAGCCCCGCTCCACTTAAAAGGGGGATTAGTTAGGACTGGCAGGGGAGGCCATGCCCTAATCACCTGAGGGGATGCACCTGCGGGCCTGAGTGGCCAGCCTGCTATATAAAGCTGGCTGGGAGGAAGCAGAGGGGTGGAGACAGGAAAGGGAGGAGCAAGGAGCTCTAGATTCCTGCTGGGAGGAGAAGCTAGCAGTTTCTCAGGGTGCTGGTCTGTAAGATATGTAAATAGTAGGTGGTGGTGGGGATAGGCACCAACAATAAAAGAGAACTGGTGCATGTACTTTGGAGCGGTCTCCGACTGAGTTTGTGGAGGGGCTGGGAGATGGCACCGCTACACATGGGCTCTAATCCCATTCTGTTGCAGGACTGCTGGGTAACTTGGGCAAGTTTCTTGCTCTCTCAGTGCCTCAGTTTCCCTATCTTTGAGATAGTGATATTGATCTTCTTTGTAAAGTGCTCTGAGATCTATGGATGACAAAGCACTATGTATGCATTTGGTATTATTAGAAGTGCCTGATTTACCTGTGTTCTACCATTCATTAATTACACCTCTTGATCACAACAATCCTAGTTTGTCTGGGTTTTCTATGGCTACTTCCTGTGGCTATGTGAACACAAACCATTCAGTAAATTCTTCACCTTCATACTCAGCTTCCATGTGTTATTTGCACATGGCTGAGGGCAGAGCACGGGCACATTTTTATCAGTTCCTTAGGCAGCTTCTACTGTGTGAATAGGAGGGAAAAAAAGAAAATCCATCCCCAACATCACGCCGAAGCACTAAGTCAGCCTGTGAACATAATGAGGAAAAGGATATTTGAGATGGTAGCGAGGTTGGGGAGGATCAAAGTTCCCACATGAGGACTTCTCCTTTATGCTGCTTTCAATGTTATCAGACTGAAATGGCTTCAGATACAGTTGGTCTGTTCTGACATCAATTGTGTGAGCTGTCATTCAGCGGAGTAATGCTCCTGGGGCAACGGCACCATGGTCCAGGTGATTTCAATGGAAGTTAGAAGCCTGACTACCTTTGAGGATCTAGGCCCGTGTCCCACGCTGTTACTGTGCAAAATGCCGTGCTGCACCTGCCTCTACTACTGAGGCTTATCCAGGACCAGTCTGGGGTTAAACAATCCGGCTTGTTTGGCAGGTGGGCCTTGTTAAGTTGCCAATTAGATATTATTTAATTTGCTGAGGGGGTGTGGCCTTGGAAACACAGCCCTGGTCTACACTAGGGTGGGGGGATCGATCTAAGTTACGCAACTTCAGCTACATGAATAACGTAGCTGAAGTCGACATACTTAGATCAACTTACTGTGGTGTCTTCACCGCAGTGAGTCGTCTGCTGCCGCTCCCCCGTCGACTCTGCCTGCTCCTCTCGCGGCTCTGGAGTACAGGAGTCGACGGGTCGATTTACCACGTCTAGTCTAGACGCGATAAATCAATCTCCGCTGAATCGATCACTGCCCGCCAATCCGGTGGGTAGTGTAGACATACCCTGACAGAGATTAACCAGGGATCTACAGAGCTGGGAGAGGTGAGCCTGCTGTGCTTTGGGCTTTGTTATGTTTCTTTTCTTATAACTGCTGCTAGAAAAGACTATCAAGGAAGTATTTGGCCCTGACAGCCAAGGTAGAAGAGGTTGGTGTGGGGGGAGCTTATGCCTTATTCTATTGAGATACTGAGATTACTAAATAAAACTCATCGCTTCAGGAAATAGAGAGACTTTCTCTTTTAACCACAGACTGGGGTGTTTCTTTACTAACTGGGAAGCATGGCAAGGGTTACAGGCTTGCTTGCTATTTCCTCTTGTTTTCTAAGAACATTATGGGATATGTGTCCATTTCTTCAGTTTGTTAGGTTAAATTCTCTGCTTTACAACCCAAGAAAGCCCATTGACTTCAAACAGGATATAAATCAAGGCACAACTTGGCTCCTTGTCTGTTTCTGATCCTCTTTGATGGTCTCTGATCTGCATCCTTTGCTGCTCAGCTGATTCTGTTGCACTTACTGAAAGCTCAGCATGGACAGTTAGCTCTCAGAAAAGCAATCATTTTTCCCCCTGGTGTCATTGCAAAGAAATTTCTTTTTCTTACAGTAGCAGATGGGAAGCCTCAACCCCAATGCAAAATTGGGGATGTACTTTTTGTGACCAAAGGTTCCAAAATCTGCAAGAACATGGAGCAGTTATTTCAAAAGAATAATGTGAATAATTCAGACTTCTCATTTGTTACTATACTGCATACAGTTGCTATTTAGAGTTTTGCAGTAGGAAATAGAACTCTGTTCTTTCTACTCTGAAATTACAGGTCCCTTCCCACTGAGCTAACAGAGAACCTCCATTAGCTTTTAGCACTGTAGGGATATACCTAGCTGAGCATTTCTGATTACTACCCAATGAGGGCAGTGCTACACATGCATACTAACCCAACCACTACAGTATATTAAAACACTCAGGGGAGGCATTTACACTGGTATCGTCAGGACTAATGATGTATCAACTCAATGTCATATCTTTACACTTTACTCATACTAACATTATTGAAACTAGTTATGCTTTCTGTACATGTTTGCTCAGATTTGCTTAAGTAGATCATAGAACTATAAGACTGGAAGGGCCCTTGAGAGGTCATCTAGTCCAGTCCCCTGCACTCATGGCAGGACTAAATATTATCTAGACCATCCCTGACAGGTGTTTGTCTAACCTGTTCTTAAAAATCTCCAATGATGCAGATTCCACAACTTCCCTAGGCAATTTATTCCAGTGCTTAATTACCCTGACAGTTAGGAAGTTTTTCCTAATGTCCAACCTAAACCATCCTTGCTGCAATTTAAGCTCATTGTTTCTTGTTCTATCCCTCAGAGTTAAGCAGAACATTTTTTCTCCTTCCTCCTTGTAACAATCTCAGTCTTCTTTTCTCCTCTCCAGACTAAACACATCCAATTTTTTCAAATTTTCTTGATGGGTCATGTTTTCTAGACCTTTAATAACTTCTGTCGCTCTTCTCTGGACTTTCTCCAGTTTGTCCACATCTTTCCTGAAATGTGGCTCCCAGAACTGGACACAATACTCCAATTGAGGCCTAATCAGCGTGGAGGAAAGTGGAAGAATTACTTCTCGTGTCTTGCTCACCACACTCCTGCTAATACAGCTCAGAATGTACAGTCAGGACAGGCTATGCCTGCTACTGTAATGAGAGTGCAGGCAGTCCTCGGACTTACGACACAACTGGTTCCTGAAAATCGCATCTTAAGTCGAAACGTAGTAACTCAGAACCGATTTTCCCATAAGAACCAATGTTATAACTGGGTGATTGGTTCCTCAACCAAGGCCCAATACACTATTTTCACCAAAATAACCCAGATTGTTGTATTCATCAATTGTACACAAGTAATATAGCTACATCAATGTATTTATATTGTAAATAGCAATCATGTTGACATAAAAAAAATCACATAATAAGCTAAACATACATAAAGAAACATAGTACAGGCAGTCCTCAGACTTATGACCCAATTGTATCCTGGGCATTGCTGATCTTGTCATTTGATTTGTAGGTTAAGAAACCTACTGAAGGAATGAAGAAGGAGATGGGACACCTTCTTCTGAGCTCATGGGTGGGTCTAATTAGGTGAGGGATTCAGGGGTTTATGAGGTGATTTGGAAGGACTTAAAGAGAGTGTCCAAGGAAGTTTGGACAGATATTCTCCTCTTTTCCTTATAAATTTCTCTGTAGCAGCTGTACATGTTGGATATGTCCATATTCACAGATGCACTGCATTCAGTGTTGGGGTCATGTTCCTCAAACAGACATGGCAGCTTCCAAATGTTGAAGTGTCTCAGCCAACACTTTTCTTATCAAGACTTTGCTGTTCCAAATCAACGAGGTCCTGATAAGTTAATTCTTCAGAATGTGATGCCAGCAACTCATTAACATCCTTTGGTGTAATGTCTAAGTTAAGTTCTTTTCCCATTTCAGCAACAGTGCTGCTCACCTACTCAACAATGTCTGTAAAGCCTTGGAAGTCAGACACAAAATCAGGACACAATTTTCTCCAAACACCATTCAAATTTGATTGTTTGACTTCATTCCATGCCTCACCGATGCTCTTAACTGCATGGTAAATGTTGAAGTCCTTCCAGAATTCCTTCAGTGTTGGTCCACCTTCCTTCTCAGTTGCCCTGATGGCATGGGCAAATGTGCTCCTAAGACAGTAGGCCTTGAAGGATGCAGTTACTCTGTGGTCCATGGGTTGCAACAGTGAGGTGGTGTTGGGGAGCAGAAACACCACTTTGATATCAGGATGCATGTCATCAAGGATGGTTGGACAACCAGGAGCATTGTCGAGGGTTAACAACGCTTTAAATGTAAGACTGTTTTTGCTGCAATAATCCCTGACACTTGGCACAAACTATGATTAAACCAATCCTTGAAAATGTTCCTATTGACCCACACCTTACGATTGGATTTCCATATCACTGGGAGAAATGCCTTGGACTATCCCTTGAGAGCCCTGAGGTTTTCAGAAAGGTACACAAGCAAAGGTTTAAGTTTAAAGTCACCTGCAGCATTTGCATCGAGCAGAAGAGTGAGCCTATCTCTAGCAGCTTTGTACCCTGGCATGGATTTCTCCTCTTTGGCAATTTAGGTTCTCAGCAGCATTTTTTCCCCCAAAGAGCCCAGTTTCATCAACATTAAAAACTTGCTGAGCACAATCCCCACCCTCTTTAATGATCTCAGCCAATGTCTTGGGAAAAACATGAGCTGCCTCCTCATCAGCACTGGCAGCTTCACCTGAGACCTTGATGTTATGCATATTGGCCCTGGCTTTAAAAAGCGTAAACCACCCCCTACGTTCATTAAAAGGCTCAGCATTAGAACTCTCCCGCAGTGGTTTCTTTAGATCATCATAAAGACTCCTAGCCTTTTCCTGAATTATGCCTAAACTCACAGGAGCACGGCATTGATTTTGATCCTCCAGCCAAACAATTAACAGTTTCTCAACCTGAGCAATATGTCCAACATGCTGCTTAGTTATCACAGTTGCTTGCATAGGAGCTGAGCCCTTAACGTGTTCCTGAATTCGTACGTTGTCTTTCAGGATGGTCATGATAGTCGTTCGGGGGAAATCCAAAGCTTTACCAATTTCAGTTGGGTTCTCACCTTTCTTGGACCTCTTAAATATTTCCATTTTTGTTTCCATAATAATTGTTCTATGTTTCTTAGAAGAAGAAGTATCACTTGCACCAGATTTTCACTTTTCTGCCATTATTATGGGCAAAGAAACACTAACTTTTAAGAAAAAGTTTGGAAGCACAAAGAATCAACATGTAAAAATGGCATCGGAACAGCTACTGAATGTCTTGAGTCAGGGAGATCGGCGGCACAGAATGTCGATGCATGTATGAACTTGTTTGCTGGTGTGGCGTTGTGTCAGCTCAAGCATTGTAAAGTTGAAATTGGTGTCGGAAAGTTGAAATAGGGTGTCTATTTATAAACGGCATAATTGCCGCTTGTCATAATTCGAACGTCGTAAAGTTGAGGACTGCCTGTAGATGGTATTACCTGCGGTTCATCAAACGCACTGCCTTGTGGGTAGCCCGAGAGGACATATTCTAAGGGAGCAACCCCTGACAGAAAAGCCAAAGAGCTTGTGGGTGAATTTGGGAGAATGTAAGGCTATGAGAGTAAATTCAGACAGAAAATCCAGAGTGGAGCCGGGTAGTCAGGTACTAATATTTTAGTATCTTTCCAGCAACTCCTCCAGCAAACCAGGTAACAGATGTATTGGTTCTTCCTCTCCTCTGGATTTTACTGGTGACACTGAGAGATGGAGGGGGGGTCCTGATGCATGGGCAACTCAGGGCCTCCATATCATCTACCCAGGCTTGTGCCCTGGAGAGGTACTCCAGCTTTGCAAGGAATGGGCCTACCCTGTCCTTGGTCTTCCTCTTGCTTCTAATGTATTTGTAGAATGTTTCTTATTACTCTTTATATCTCTAGCTAGTTTAATCTCATTTTTTGCTTTGGCCTTTCTAATTTTTTTCCTACTTTTTAATTTGACCTTCCTTCCACTTTTTATGGGACTCTTTTTTTTTTTTGAGTTTCAGATCATTGAAGAGCTCCTGGTTGGGATTTTCAAAGGAGCCTATAGGAGTTACACTCCTGGGGGCAGATTTTTAAAGGTATTTAGGTACCTAAAGATGCAGATAGGTGCCTAGTGTGATGTTTTTTTTCAAAACTGTCTACACACTTAACTCCTATTGACCTCAGGGGCATGTTCATGCATTTCTGAAACCCCCCTAGGTGACTAGATGCACCTTTCGGTGTCTAAATCCTTTTTAACATCTGGCCCTTAATTCCCTTAGGCTCATTTGAAAACACTCAGCCCAATTCTCCTATCATGTGGGAGGATAAGCATTCCTGGGATGGGTACTTTGTAGGAAGAAAGCTGTATTTCAAGTATAATTACAAATCTATCATGTGTCACCTTCTGTTTTTTGATAGAGAAGTATCTCCAGGAAGGAATAACTTCTAGTAGTTCATACTGTTGGCTAAATTACAATTTATTAACTAATACTACTAAGGGGCATGGGAGACAATTTATCACAGTTAATGGTAGCAGTGAAAACAGTTCCCAAAGCAATTTTTTAAATTTTATACTTCTATGAGGTTCTGTTTTGTTTTGCTGTTGCTGTCTTTCTTTTACATATAATGTGAAACAGGTTAGTACATTGGTCTCATTAGTTTAGAGGACTGTTGACAAGCAGTAATTATACAAAGGAAGAATTTCCTGCATGATAAGCCAGATAATTAAAGCACCTCTGCTAATTGTATTGCATCCACGACTGACCAGTGCTGGAAAGAGATGGTATCTTCCATTCATTAGACGTGGATTAACTTTGTTATGACCAAATAATCCATCATGAACAGAGTGACATGAATAAATCATTTTGTGCCACACGGATGGGATTTGGTGCCCTCATACCGCTCCTGAACAGCAGATGTAATTAAAAACAAAAAGAACAGACACACAACCTGCTTGTGTTCTGTTGTACCTTAGATTTTTCCCTGTGGAGTGATTCTTTTAGACATGATGGATGCACCAGGGGGCACTGTTTGCATTGAAAAGACAGGCAACTTTGATTTGGAGCCGTAGAACAGTGTGCAAGACTAACCTGAATGGGAGAAATTTGTCTTTCCTTCGTTCATAATGTCAAAACAAAGCTTTTTCAGGAAAGTTTTGTTTTGAGTTTCAGTCCACCTTAACAATCATGCAAGGGGTTTTAAGGAAGTGCTGGAAGACATTTTTCTTAATTGGTCACCTGGATTATGGCTGCCAGAAAATCCAGTAATAATATGGTTATACATATGTACAGCTCTCGCTTCACAGGCCAATAATTGGTATCACATGTTAAAATAATGGTCGAGCTCAGGCTAAAAGGCCAGAGGTTCACCTAGATTAGCTATTTATCCTGGGCACAGCACTTTGAAGTAGCTGTCACTTGTCAAAATGCAACTTTCAACAGATGCGCATAAGAATTTCAAAGGCTGAACTCCAGCAAATGAAGAATTGAAGTAACAAGGTATCAAACACCTTTGAAATGTATTAGCTCTGACACTCTATCTTAAGTTAATCACTCAATCTATATTAATAACATGTAATTCATATTGTGGACTATATTCAAAATAGAGAACTTTTCTTCTGTACACGGTCAATGTGTGTGAAAATAATAGGACTCCTTGCACCTTATGCATAAATGTAAAAGCGGGAATAAAAGGAGGTAGGATGATTTTTAGATTAGTTGTTCCAAATGTTATTTATTATTATTGACTTGCAGTGGAGTCCTGAGCTAATTAGGGTCTCTCTCGCTGCTACTCTAATTCATTGAGCACTCTACAGACTTCTAGAAAAGGACAGTTACTGCCCGTTACAGCTTAAAATCTTAGTTTAAAACAAGCTGTAACAGGTCTGCAGAGGAAGCCTGTTATTAAAGCTAGAAAAATACTGCAAACAATTTCATGCAAGTATTTGCTTACATTTCAAATTGAATTTCCTTGGGCCGTGTTCACACCTCCTTTTGTGTTTGCTTTCTTCAGATGACACGTTTTCATTAAATGTCCAGAGAAGGCCCCCTTCAGCCCCCCTTCAAGATGTCTCAATTTGGACACCCACAGATGGAGACACCCTGATTTTTCATAGGGTGGATGCACAGGACAACTTGAAAATCAGACCCTTGGAACCTCAGGTTGGGTACCCAGCAGCTGCGGCACCCTACATCACTTAGTCACTTCTGAAAAATCTTGCTCAAAGCTCTCACTCTCAGGTATTGCACTAGAATTGGTAGGTACGTTTACATGAGAGAGGCAGAGGCTGCTCTAGCTATAGGCAAGGTAGGCAGCTGAGTAAGGTGGCCCATTTGGCCTGGCTGCCCCTCTGAGAGGGGTGGCTGCGCCAAACGGAGAGGTGCTGTGTGACCACATGCACCAGGTCACGATGCCACTCACTCAAATTTGGCTTGGCCACACGCTGTAACAGAGGGATAGCCAGGCCAATTTGAGTGACATCAGTGGTGGCATGCTGAAGCATTGCAGGTACTTCAGTAAAAGTATAAGGTTCTTGACACTTCTTGGTAAGGATCTGATGGAACGTTTTTGGGAGGCTGCTGCATGAACACTGTTATTTTATGAGAAAGTGAAGAAAGACCATTAAAGTCCACATCCAGCTAATGAAACTGACACTTGTCTGATTTTTTTCTAAGACTGATGCCTCAGTCAAGGCCTTTGGGGCCAGAAAATAAAAGGCTGAACATGTTCATACATCCCCTAATCCTGTTTATCTGCTGTCTCCCCCTAAACTGATACCTACCTCTTCTTGGCTTTCCCTGCACTGGACTTCTTTTCCCAAAGCTTTCTGTGGGTGCAGCTTCAGTGCTAGTAACCATGGGAGTGAGTGTAGGCAAGATCCTCCATTTTAACAACCATTTCTAGACCTTATCTGAGCAGGCTTAGATGACAGGTCACTTAAAATGCTGGTGACGCCCTGGAGCCCTGTCTACACTTCACTGTCACCACTGGAGCTGAACCATTGTGGTAGCAAAGGATTTTTGTGGGGGAGATGGCCTGTTTACAAACCCTTTGCACCAGGATTGATAGTGATTTATGGGCCTTACCATCCAGCCCTTACGGTGGGGAATGCAGATTTGTGCAAATGACCCCATGGAACTTCTTGAGTAACTAAGTGCTGACCAACCCACTCTGGCCCTGGGTGAGTCTGCTACTGACAACCAGGCCTAAAACTGGGGCGAGATCACAGTGGCTCTGTCACCTGGGTCCTTCAGAAAGAACTGGATATAAACCCATGCAATGCTATTTGCAGATGGCTTGAATCAATAGCTCTAAGAGGTGTGAACTATACTCTGATTTATTTCAACAGGTGGTGTTGACTCTGAAGCCTAATAAAGTCTGTTTAAATCAGTGCGTGAGTCCTAAAAAGAGAAATGTCAGAACGCAGGCAGTGGCAGGCCCCAGAGGGAGCTGGGGGAGGCCCAGGGGAATGGGATGATTCCCTGCAGAGCCAGTCCCATCCCCACCTCCCTCCTACCTGTGCCTGGTTTCTACCTGTACCTGTGCCCAGCGAGGAGCTCCACTGTCTAGGTGGCCCCTGTACTTGATTCCCAACATCCCCCAGCTCAAGGCTCTGCCCTGGGCTCCCAATGGCTCTGGCCTCTGAATTGCCCTGCCCATTCCCTGCTGCAGCGTTCCTGGCTCAATCCATGCTGACAGCTGACGATCGCCCCTCACTCAGGCCTGGCTCTGGTACTGGCTGACTCGGAGGATGCTCTGCAGCCAGGGAAGGAAAGAAACTGCCTGGCCCAAGACTGGCAGAAGTACTGGAACGCTGTTCCGGCTCCCACCAGAAGTGCCAGAGCCCCTCTTCTGAGTGGCACGGATGACTGAGGGCTAGTTTAAATAGCAGTATTGTTAACTATTTCACTGCTGAACAGAGTGTGCAAGAAGGAAGAGCAATGATAATATACCCTAAATACAAATGTGGTATAATCCTTGCATTACAAAAATATGGATAATCTGTTTATCACTTTGTTGGTGCTTGGGAGAGTACCGCCCCATTATTTCTTCCAAGCAGAACCCACCAAAGGTCGCAGTTTGCGTCCTGAATACTTGCAGTGAACTGGCCACAATTATTCCACAGAGTTAAAACGAAATTCTCCCTCTCCCCCCAAAGTGAGTAAAGTAGAAAAATGAATAAATTGAAGACAACCTGCAAGTGGAGCAAGATAGTACATTAATTGAGCAAATTTATTTATTTACTCGGTTTTTATTAATTTAGAAAGATACTAGATAATGCTTACATAAATATAGTGTGTTTCAGCTGTAAGTCTCCAAGGACTTTAGAAAGGCTGCTCAATGTCATCATCCCTGTTTCACCGGTGGGGGAACTGAGGCACAGAGCCATTAAGGGGCTTGCCCAAGGTGACACAGACAGCAAAGCTGTGGCAGAAACATTTGTATTGTACCAGTCACTTAAAAACCTCGGCTTTACAGGACGTGCCCTACTTGTATATTAAGGCAACAAATATTAGGGAACTAATACTAGTGTTACATGGACCATAGTCTGCTCTCCAGCCGTAGTCAATGCTCCCAATCATATCTAAAGCCATTCATGTGTGCACCATGGACAGTGTATATTTCACTGGCTAAAGTGTTGATAGTTACAGTCAAGGAATTATTCTATTATAATCTAATTAAAGTCAAGATTACAGGCTATAATTTCCATTATGGCCTATTCTTTTGTGCGGGTTAAAATGCACACAAGGTCTAAGCTCAGAATACTTGTCTTTGGGATGGTGAACTGCTACCCTCGCTGATGTCTTAAGGGCATCTAGCAGGCACACTTCCCCTTCCATCCCATCCTCCAGGGCTCATCCCTCTCTTTCTCCTGTTGAAATTCTGACTTGCACAAAATCTGGCAGTTTGTTTCCCCTGGAGGTAGGCTAATTTTTCGCATTAATAAAAATGCATGAAATCTCGTCCCTAAAGTATTTCCCATTTTGTTGTGACTCAGACTACATCTAAGAAAGACAACTTGATCGTTTCTTTTTTATGTAGTAAATAAATAGGAAGCTGGGTAAATTAATAAGTGGCAGTTATGCAACTCAAACATTCAAGCGGCTAGTTACTGCGCCCTCCTCAAACTGGGTGGCCAGATGTTCTAATCTGAGTGGAAAATAGCCAGTTAGGCACATTTTCCAGGCAAGATTGCAAAGTGGATGCAACTGGTACACCTGCAAACATGCAAGTCACACAGAAACATCTCAGTGGTCACATGCAGATTAACCTTTTTCATACCAAGTACCCTTTGCAGAAGCCAACATGGAATTTGGTGGGTGCATGTACTTTTTTTGTAAGCAGTCTCATTTTACACACACACACAGACACACACACAAATTTGGCCTAGTGTATTTGCATATAACCTCTGAGCTTCTGTGGTCAAAATGCTTACCAAGGCCCATAGGAATGATTCCTGCTGGGAATATTAATAGGCATGGCAGTATCCTTCTTGCATGGGGATGTTGTGGGGCTTCTGCAGCACAGAGAGCCTTGTGCAAGCCCCCTGCAAAAGGACAGATTTCAGGCACCCTTGAAAAATAAATATGTACTTACCATCCCCACATAGTGGTTCCCGAGACAGCTCAGCATTTCCCTCCACTTGCATGTGGTAACTGTGGGAAGAACTGACTCTTCAGTGGCACAAAATGTAAATGTATAAGTGTCCAAACAGGCATCAAAACATGGGTTTAAGCTCCTAATGTGAGACTCCCACATTTAAAAACCAAGCCCTATAACTTTATTTCATGTGGCTGTGGTTGAAGTATCTAATAACTGAATATATATATATACATTCTCCATGTAAGTTTTGAATGACGGAGGTCGTATAAAATGAATTGACATGGTATTTATCATTCCCTGCTGCTGTTCCTGAAGAGACACCCGAAACTCCTTGGTAATCCATTACATTGCCATGCTGAACTTTGAATGAAGCTTAGTGGTAAAAATTCACCGGAGTCAATAGGCCTGGTCCTTTAGCCCTCATTCATGTGAGTAGCTTCATTACAGGATTCAGGCCTGTTCTCAAGAGTAAAATTCCTGTTGACTTCAAGGAGAGCAGGATTTGGATGTTACACTAGGTTCATATCCTTATTCACATTGCATGTTACCTTCCTCTGTGACTAGCGCCCTCCATGTCCATGGGACTACTTGAGGACTAACGTATTACTGTGCATAAGGAGGCAGAAACAGATCAAAAGAGTTTTGGGGAGAGGATTTTAAGACAGCATAAATACCAAGCAGAGCTGGGCTCAAATATAATGTAACCTCTACAACACACCTTTGTTTACAGGTGTAAAGGGAAAGTTTGGGCTAATATCAAATGAAGGCAATGAAGTTTTTCCTATTTGACTTTAAAGTTGCAATTTCCTCTTTCAGTCCTTCCCAAAAATACTCACCCTCCACTCATGTACGGTTTTGTGTCTAGTATTAATTTTTAAATTTTTCACAGCATCTCACATGTTCGTCATATGTGCTTTAGGAAATAAATTGGGCTGGAATTTTTGAATGTCAATATAATTTGGATGCCTAACTCCCTTAGGCTTCTTTGAAAATGTTAGCCTAAGCAAAGAATCTTAGAGTTTAGAGAGTTGAAAAGTCTAGCACCTAAATACCGTACAAACCCTGAGAAATCAAATATAATTGTGAGGGACCAATGCAACTCCTAGCAGAATTTACTCTGTTCTCTTCAGATTCTTATATCCTACTCATCACCTTGGTACCCCACCTTTAAATCTTAGCTGTGAAAGTCTCTAACATCTGTGTGCAATATCCAAAGTGTTCTTTGAATGCAGCGTGTGCTGTGCGAATAGTAATGTACACATAGTCCTTTGGATTTGTCACCTATCCTATTGTCAGTACTTCCAAATTGTATTGTGTGCCATCTGTCTCCAATTTGCATTAAATGTAAGCTTTTCTTCACACTTAAAAAAATCATAAATATTTCTGGTTTAAGGATGATATAAAAGTGCATTTGATCCTCTGGGTAAGAGGCGTTGGTCTTGCCAGTGGCTCCTTGCTCTCTTAAATCAAATTCATTGCACACACAGATTGTCTACAAATTTTGGTATAGACAGGACATAAATGTTTGTTGCCAGTTGCGTTTTATCCCTGGCTGCAAATTCTTAGGTTTGAACTCAACTAACAAATATTTGTAGTGTCTACAACAGAATATACAATCATAGTACTTAACACCAGAGCTGTTCTACAGTTTTTGGATGAAACTGACAAGCGTACTTATTTCAACATTGAAGTTTTTTTTGTGAAAAATTTCCATTTAGAAAAAAAATGATTTGTTTTCTGGAAAAATTATCTATGTGATAAGACTGAGCAAAACACATTAAAATGGGGGGGCAAAATGACCCCCTTTTTATAGCTAATGTAATCATATTTAGTAATAAAATTATGTAAACTGATTTCCATGAAAGCTGTGATAAACCTTGATTCTGCTTAAACATGACTAAGGTGACATGGCCATGACCGTCCCAAACACGCTGTGGAGATTTCGTAAGAAATGCATGGTTTTAAGGCAATCAAGCGACTGTTTCATTCTGGGGCACTGGCAATAGTTTTTACCTCTTAAATAACACACTCTTTATAACTAGTGAAAACAGGTTTTACTCTTGCTTGTTTATAAAAAGTTGTAATTAAAATCTCTGGCCTTGATCTTTCAATTGACTGTACTTGGATGGAACTGCGGCTCATGCAGAACCCTGTTGACTTCTGCAGAACTCCAGGCAGGCATAAGGGGTGCCCTGAAAGGATTCAGCTGTGAGATTGGGGCCCAAATTCTCAAGGTAAGAGGAGAGGTTTCCATTTTCAAGGAATGATTTGTACTGGAACCTACGGCTTTTGTGCTCTGCACTTCTCACAGGAGTAAGATGCACCCCATGGTGGAGAAGGAGATGGTACAGGGGTCAGGTGAGTGGGACCTGTCTTGACCCCCTTTCCTCGTCTGTGACAAAAGTAGTTCAGGACATCAGAGGTAAAAAAGTGGAGGCATCTCAGCTACCTCTTTGTGTGTGCTTAAAGGCTGCAGCTCTATGCTTGCCCCACCTCACCCGCTTCCTGCACAGGGGGGTGGGAAAGGGGTAAATATCAATGGTATCTGGGTCTCCCACCAGACAGTACGGAAGATAAATGAGGGGCCTCAGGAATGAATATTATGCCTGGATGGAAGGGAAGGACAACGCAGTGGACAGAAGGATTTGGTAGAGAAAGGTGCAGCTGGTGAAATCCAGGGGGTTTCTCGTCTCCCTGCCTGCCTGAGGGGCTAGCCTGATGGGCATACACCTCTACCCATCACACCTTGCCCCGGGCTGCTCAACCACCTAGGAATTCTCCCCCAATCTTTCCTTCCCCGGTTCCAGTGTTGGCTCCGCTCTTGCCTCACCTCTTGTGCCACATGCATGGGCCAAGGGTCCCTCCTGCCCAGTCCCCGCAGGGCTTCATCTTCCCTCACACCCCTCCCTGCCCAGTGCTTATGTGCCCTTGGTGGGTGATGCCTTCCATAGGCCCCCTGCTTGTGGCTGGCCTCTTTCCCCACCCCCAGGCCTTGGACTCCCCCTTTCCCTAAGGCCTGGGGGTGGGAGGGGGGGTCCCTCCTCTGTCTCCCCTGAGTTTCTGGGCAGGGGTCTCCCCTCCTCTCCCCACCGCCTGGGCTCAGGAGCCGGGGGGCTGACCCCCCCCCCCAGCTCTCCCTCTCCCTCTCCCTGAGCGCTGGCGGCGGCGGCTGCCCTGCCCCGCTGCCCCCACTCCCGGCTCCAGCGTTTTCTCGCCCAGCGCGGCCCGGGCTTGGGAGGCTCCCAGGGCGGGCAGGCGCCGATTGGAGCCCGGGCTCGCTCAGCCCCCAGGTTCCCGCCTCCGCCGGGCGAGGGGGTTGCAGGCTCCCGGCTCGGGCTGTGCGCGCTGGCGGCGGGGTCCAGGCAGGGGCAGAGCCGGCTGGGGAGCGAGGCGGCTCCGTGCTCGCCGAGCCGCGGGGCGGGACGGACCCGGGGTGCTCGCCGCCGCCGCCGCGTCCCCCCGGTCGCCGGGCGGGGAAGTTGGGTCCCGCGGGCGGCGCGCTGCCCCGGGGGAAGGAGCCCGGCAGCATGGGGCGCGCGTGGGGCTGAGCCCGCCCCGGCCGGCCGGCGTGCAGGAGCCGCTGCGGGGGGCTCGCGGATGGCTCGCCCGGAGGGGGCCGCGGGAAGGGAGCGGTGACGGGGGCAGCAGCGCCCGGGACCCCGCGCCCCAGCACCACCATGGGCCCCGGGGGGGTTGCGGCCAGGAGCGGTGTGCGGCTCTGCTCCGCGGCCAGCCTGCTGCTGGGAGCGCTCCTGTGCGAAGGTAAGCGAGCCGGGCCGCCCTCCCAGCGCCTGCCCCGGGCTGGGCAGCGCGGGAGGCGGCCGGGGTGGGGTCCACCGCGCGAATCAGCCTGGAGCGCGGTGCCCCGCGCCGGGGGGGAAGTGCGGGTCCGGGGTTGATTCGGGTCCAGCTCCCCGAGAGCCTGGGTGATCCCCCCCGCACCTCCAGGTACCCGCAATCCCCGAGTTTAGCGCCTTAGCCGCCTCCTTACACAAGCCTGTTGCGCTCCCCCTTCCCTTTCCCCCCTGTCACTGATTCCCTTGGCGGCACCTGTCGTGTTGTCCTGCTGGAGAGAAACTCTGGGGAGCAGGTCTGATCGGAGCAGGAAAACGGGACGTTTCCCTCTTTAAACTCCCCAGGCTGGCTTTGGCAGAATTAAAAATTGTATTAAAGTAAATGTTTTGAAATGAAATATACCCAGGTTGAGCGGAAAGGTACTGTACATCTGGGGTCAGGCTTGGGTTATGGGGGGTTACGGATATCGTTTATCGCCTAACCGGCATAGACCCAGATTGGGGTGCAAGGGTTTTTAAAGCGTCAGTGGATAAGTGGGCTGGGGTACGCCACCCATGGAATGAATAAGGAGGCCAAGTCAGTATTGGTGGAGCGGATAGGTACTACTCCTTATCTCTCCAGTTGCAATACAGAGATCTTATTCTTAGGGGAAATGCCCCCATTCATCCCGGGGCAGAACTCACAGAGGAAACTGAGTCCAATGGTGTGAGGAAGTCGTGAGTGATCTCAATGACAGTGATTAGCCCATGCAATAGCCTCCTAGACTGTAGGAGAGAGTTGCAAAGTAATCTCCCTCGAGAAGCGTTAGAAGTGTTGTATGGGGCTGTACCAGACGCTAGCTAACACAGAGACAGGCTCAATCCTGCCTGGGCAGTAAGCGTGGCTGAGTGATCTCAAAGTTCTTTTCTGTCTCTGTGATCACAAACCGGGTTGGTTTGTCAAAGCCACATTTTCCTCCAGCTGATCCTGTGCAGTGAAATGTGCTATGCGGATTTTTATGGAAAATTAGAAGCAGGGTAGGTGCCTGCTAATAGCGCCTGTTTCTGGGATCAGCTCTATGTTGTGGGTGCTAACATAATATTAATCATAACTTTTAGGGAGGGAAACGTGTCTAGTCCCATGTCATTTTTGTTGCTCTTGTCCTCTTAAACTGTGAACACCTTCATTTTGCATTTTAGCCTGTTGGTCAGCGGTGCGGTTTGACAGACATAAGAGGATTACTAATAAAAAGACTCTTCATTGTTTAGTCTAGTCCAGTCCTGCCAGCCTTTTTCCTAGGACAGTTGAATGTAGAGACTGCCGTGATGTACATGAGAGTATCTCAGGAGTGGGGCAAGAGCAGATTAAACTGATCAGTGACCCTTTATAAAGGGGCTTTTCCCAAATTGGTAGGGAAAGCACCGTGCTTGACAGAAAATTGCATGGCATTCTCAATGCCAGTAATCTTAATACAGTACATTAAAATAAATGGGTATCTCAGTGCCTCAACGTGCTAGAAAAGGGCTAATGTAAAATATGAGATCACACTGAGTGCTGCAGCCTGGAGCTGAGAATGGTATTAGCCTCAGGCTCACATAGGGATATTGCAAGCACCTCAAGCTTCTTAAGAGGACTGGAGTTTTAATTGGCCAGTGCAGCATCCTTTCTGTAAGGTTGTTCTTGGGAATCGAATCTGAAACAGGCATTCACGTTAGACTTCAATAAAATGAGGAGGCAATATATGGGAACTTGTGTCAGACAAGATTTGTATAACGGAGAGCCTGGTAGGTGCATTGTCCTTCCAGAGAGGTGAGGGGAAAGGACCACAGTGAGAGGTTATAAACAACCAAGCTTTGGTAAGCTATTTCTCTCTGCTGGAACCTGGGTCCGTGTCAGCTCAACTATGTGGTAGAAAAGTCTTCAGTGGTGCCAGGGCTAGGCGCTACCAGCAGCAGTTATTGGGAGCTTCTGAGCTGCTTTTAGAATAAGAAAAAAAAAATAGTTCCCTGCAGGAAACTAAAGCAAAGCCTGTCAGTGAGGGATTTGCCATTCTGTGTTAGGCTGCACAGTATTAAGGAGAAAAGAGCCAGTTAATTAAACTTATTAACTAAGGTGTTTGTATGGCTTGCTTGTGAGGCCTTAACAACTGTTTTATTTGCTCTCCCCTTGTGTATTTCCACTCGTATTGTTGGCCTCAGTGGATGGTGATTGTTTTTGAGAGCTGAAGTCCCACTAAATGAAAGTCGCTTTTTAGCCCCCAAACCAAACTATTTAAATGTGCTGAGAAACTTATTATTATGGACAAGGTGTCATCTGGTGTTTAAAGAGCTATATTTACTACTTTGAACTTCTTAGCATCTACTATCAGGCCTGAATTTCCAAGAGAATTTCTCCTGAAACGGTGCTATGGGCTTCAGTGTGGCATTTTACTATGGTTATGTGATCTGGCTAATAATGCTAATTCATTCTCAAGAGAGGAGCCTGGCATTTAATTTAAAACTTGCCTTTAGTCAGATCCAAATTTGTAAGTCAGCTTGCAAACGCATAGATGCACATGCACAAGTTTCATGTGCAAAACACCAGACCTGTGTGCCCCAGTTGGGGGTCAAGTGTGAAATTATATGTGCACAAGTAAATCCCTGGTGTATCTGTGTTCCTTTCAGCCCTGTTTTAGGAAATGGTCTCTGTGTGCAGCAAAGCACTAAAACGCATGCTTAAAGCCTATTGAAACGAATGGGACTTGCTTAAAGTTAGGCATCTGCTCAACTGCTTTCTTGAATCAGAGCATTGATGTTTTGAATGTGTAAGGCAAGTGTGCAGACTTATTTTTGTAAATGCAGTCCGTTAGATAATTCTTAAGAGTAAGATTAGTTGGGGCAATGAACAAGAATCATAGAAGCTAGAAATGCAAAATTAATAAGCCTTTAAAAATGGCTGCAGTTTCTCAGATGCACACTTGTCAGTTCATTTGCACACTTAATTTACATACACAATGGTTGTACATGCAAATTATGCTGATTTATACATGTAGTCATCTGACTTTTGAGCACCATCAGAATTATTTTTTTGGCACACAAACGCACACATAATTGCTCACAAAGTGATTCTCCTCTTAGTTACACCAGTGTTGGATTCTCCTCTCAGTTACACCAGTGTTAATCTGAAAGAACGCCATTCAAATCCATGGAGCAGAATCAAGCCCACTATTCCCAGCACTTAATCCATTCTGGATATAAGCTTGTCAATGGGGTATACACCACTGCATTTGGAATTCCATTCCATAGCATGACACGGCTCAGTTATAAAGGTTTTCCTAAACTTTGTATTAGTTAATTTCACCACTTTAATGCTAGATAAGAACACAGCAGGAATTCACAATCTGCTAAAAATATAACAGCATGGAGTTAACTTTCCATTTTATGTAGTACATTTCTAAAACAAACTAAGCAGCCTATTCATTTTTAATATTGGTCTTGTGTTAATAATTTGTGTCAGAATCAGAAGCTTTGTTAACCATCCTCCTGTAAGAAAATATTAATTGTTCTAGCTGAAAGGATGTAGATGTATCTGCTCTTGTATGCTTGGGAATGTTGAGCTGTGTTGTGTAATGGAAAAAGGAATTACAGATATGGATCCAATAACATCTCTCACAATGAGTAACGTGGCTGGCTCTTGAATTAAAAGATGGAGCTTCTTATGTCTTTGTATGGATTAAAGCAATGAACTATGTGCCATGGTAAACGTAAACTTTCACAAATATAGTACGCTTCTGGAGATGAGAGGGGAGGAATTTAAATTTGGATTTAGGGCCTGGTCTGCATTTTTAAAAATCAACTGAAGATACAGATGTTCAGAACCTATTAAATTCTCTTCTGGGGTGTGTACCTAGTAGCAGTGGCATGAGCAAAGGGAAAATTTATGCTAAAAGTCAGGAAAGGCTAGTTTGGGGAACAGTCTCCCTAAGGGAGGAGTTGGAAGCCTCATTGCTTGGGATGTCTAAAACTAGACTGAACAAAATGCTGCTGAATATACTGTTGTAACCATCCTGCAGCGACCTCAGCTGATGGATGAAAAAAATGACCCAATGGATATTTTTCATCAGTTATGTCTTTAGTATCAGCCTGCACTTTGGTAAGCTAGAGAATACTAACATGCACAGTAGTGAAATAGCTAACAGTTTGGGGATAAATTGCCGCTACTTAGTTTTTGAATTGACACTCCATTGAGATGAATGGGAGCAAACTGTTCCTGTATGTGTGCAGAATTGGATCACATTCAGAAGTGTGGTTGGTGTGTTGTGTTTTTGTTTGTTTGTTTGTTTGTAACCACAAGAGCTAGAAAACAGAGGTGTGCGAATAATTCCTTTTTCAGTTTTGTGGATAAACCGAAAAAAACTGCATGCGGGAGGGAAATGTTTCAGTTCTACCCAAAACAAAAATCGTTTCAAATTTTCAGCAAACTGAAATGTTTAGTTTCATGTCAACTAAAATATTCTAGTTGACCCAAAACAAAAAGTTTAATTTTGATTTTGAGGTTTAAGAAAACATTTAAATGCAATTTGAGGGAAATTGCAAAACGTGTTTTCATAATAATAAGTCAAAATGTTTTGTTTTGGAAATACTGAAACAAAGCTTCCATGTTCCAAAAAAAATTTACAACCCAAATAATTAAGCGAAATTGACCTGAATTTGCAAATTGGTCAATGCACATTTGCTATTTGGGGGGGGGGGGGGGGGGAAGGTTTTGCATGGAAAAATTTTGCCCGACTGTACTAAAATTCATTTTAATGAAAGTTTAAATTCAGAAGCTGATGAGGCCACCAATGAAGTGTCAGAATAGCCCAATCTGGTTTTCTTTAAGCCCCAGATAAAGCTTAGAAAAGTCTAGTGACATGGCTCAGTGGTTCAGCACCACCAATCCTCTGATTAGAACGTTGGCAGTTTCCCATTGCTGTACTAGATGCATGCTGGATGTTTAGAGGGAGACAGAAGATGTTTTATGCTAAAAAGTGTAAAAGAAAAGTCTTACAATGAATTGGGAAACCCCTGGGGAATTGTACAAAGGCTGCAATCGGAAATCATGTAAATTTGAGGTTGGGGAAGTCAAACTGAGTATAAGATAAAGAAACAAGATAAATGTTGTAGAGAAGATATGAAAATAAGACATGCTCAGATGTCAGTCTCAAAGTGATAATTATTTGATGTGTGGTTTTTGAAGCCCTCATCTATCTTTCTAATCTAAATAGGAGGGTGATCGAGAGGCTAAGGCTCTGGACTGGGAGTCAGGAGATCTATGTTCTATTCCCATCTCTTCTGCTGCCCGGCCCTGTGATATTTTGGCTAATCACATCCCCTCACTGTGCCTCTTCCCCCTCCTATCTCTTGTCCATCTTGCCTATGGAGTTAGACAATCCTTCCCAGGAAGAATTTACACTTTGTGTCTGTACAGTGCCTAGCACAATAGGACTGAGACTTTTTTGAATCCTCTACACAATACCATAATACTGTGATCCTGTAACGTTTGACTCAAGCGATTCAAATGATTGTGTAAGATCCATGTGTATACAGTTATATTTTTCAATCTGTTCTTTGGCCAAGAAAGTATTGCTGGTTATCTGTAATTTTGGTAAATAAAATTTGGCATCGAGACATATCTCCTATTTACATAAATACATAGGGCTAAAATCAAGTTCCATTAAAATTAGTGACAAAATTGTTTTATTTCACTGAGACCAGGCATCAGCCATTGATATAGTAACTTTAAATTGATTTTTGATCACCTCTTGTTTTAAGTCTTTTAGGGATATGGGGCCAACTCATCCCTGGTTTTATTTAATAGCGTGTGGCCTGATGACCTTAAATTAAGGTTAGGAAACCATTTTGGCTCAGCAGACATATCAGAGAAGGGAAATATTATCTCTCTTTTGTCTTAACCCCAGACACAGCAGACCTTCAACTTTATCTTGGTTCTCTCATTCTGAACCTATGTGATTTCACTCTCACTGTAGTAAATCAGGAATGACTCCAGTGGAGTCAATAGAGATATATCAGCATAAGAGATATTGGAATGAGGCCCAATTTCATAGCATGCTGCCATCCTTGACCAGGACATATTGTGTTTCCATCTCTTCCTTAAAATTGAATGACAAGTGTCTTCTCCTGCTGAGGCAACAAGATTTGCATGGGAGATTAGCATGAACATTGCTTTTATAGTAGATTTGTGGAAACTTCCTCCATGGGGAGAAAAACCAAATTCTGGTCCCACTGAAATAACCCAAATTCAGGCCACTGTAATAATGGAGGGTGTTCACATGGGGTTGGTCCTACTTTGAGCAGAGGGTTGGTCTAGATGACTTCCCGAGGTCTCTTCCAACCCTAATCTTCTATTATTCTAATGTGATTTAACTAATCCACTTCAAATTCACACCGTTAGTTAGTTAATTCAGATGAACTTTTCTGGATGTCCCCGCGTAGACATGCCATTAGAGAGAGAGAACTGGTTCACACTCCTTTTTAGTTTGTTTCGTGTTTCTTGACTGGTAGCAGTAAGAAAGGGGCATGTATTACGAGCGACCACATTTCATCATGGCTTGCCTGATACCTAGGGTGACCGGATAGTAAGGGTGAAAAATCAGGACACGGGGTGGGGGATAATAGGCACCTATATAAGACAAAGCCCCAAATACCGGGACCGTCCCTATAAAATCGGGACATCTGGTCACACTACTTGTACCCTGTGTCTGGCAGATGTTTTATAACATTTCTTAATTTAGCTGTATCTCTTCTTCATGGTAACATGCACTAACCTCCTGGCAACCAAACTTGTCATGATGTAGTTTCAAATTCAGTTGTCCTGGCTTGCTGTAGCAGACATGGGGTCCCTTATATTTTACTCAGCCTTCCTACAGAGTCCAATACCCAAGGAAAAACAGTTTCACACTGTTTAGTTCTTCAAACAGCTGTACTGTTTTGTGTTCTGTGGATTGGCTCAGGCTCTAGTGACAGATGTGACCCTTTTGAAACAGGAACAGACAAATGGTGCTTTGAAAGTTCATCCCTTTTGCTGTATCCTCACTTAGAGGTATCCGGTAAAAGCCTGGAGATGCATCTAGCTTTGGAAATAATTTTGCTCCAGCGCTGCCTGTGTCTGTTTTAGTTAGTGATTGGAAATGCTCTCTTTATCTATTTGTTCACATTTTTTTGGGTCAATACACCGCCTCGGGTCACCATTTTTCTTTTCAGATGTAACTAGTGAATTGACCCAGTAAGTCAACTCTTCTATTTTCCTTGCTATTCCAAAGAATATTAATCTGTCGAGCTTGAGTTCTATAAACAACGTGTCATCCCCATCACTAAAATCACAGGCATCTTTGCTCTACTGGTCAATCAGCCGAACTTTCTTTAGGCGAGTACATTTTGGCTAAGTGGTTCTTTGCCTCTACACTTAAGAAATGCATTAATGCCTCTTCTAGTCACTGGCTTCTTGGGTCAGTAGCTTTGTGCTTGGAGACATCCTTTCTCTGGCACTTCTTTGTCTGGAGTAGCTCGAATCATGCTAATCATAGCTCCACTGTCATTATCAAAGGCCTTTATAGGCAACTGTGCAGTTTCAGTGGCTTGACAGATGTAAACAGCTAAATGAGGCTCCCTAAGTAGACACTTATTATATATCCCACTAAGTGTTTAATCTGATTCTAACGTCCTTCAATGGGTTAATGTCACAAGTGTTGTGTTTAATGTCAAGCCGCTACCCTGTTATTTGGCAATTTTCTTTTAATACTGTTTTCCTAGATTTCCTCTACAACTGTAAGTGAAGAATACATTTTTACAGGAGTAGGGTGGTTGTTTTGTTTTTTTTAGTTTCTTATTTTCTGAATGATAAAAAACAATGGGGGGGACATAATAATTCCTATTTCTATTCTTGTCATCATAATTGTGTGCTCTGTGTTACTTGTGTTCATCAAAGGACAAGGACTGCGTGTTCCTCTTTTTAGCTTAGGATACACAAGTCTGCTGCAGTGGGAGGCTGAGAATTGTTAGAGTGATTTGGCCTTTTCCATAATATGAAGAAAACAGTGAGCCAAAGAACAGTGTTTAGGACTTTGACATTTATATGAAAACCTTGAAGAAGAATGTGGGGGAGGCGGAATAAAAAAGAGTGAAAGGCTTTCTCGGTTATGAAAAGAGACCACTCTTTTTGTCTGTGGTGGGTTTTTTTAATATATTTTTGGAAGGAACAAAACCTTCATGGTCTCCTGCGCACATCTAAAAGCCAGTTTTACTGCGCACAAAAAGAGTCTAAAGTAAATAAAACGCATGCTGCAGTCCCATTGTGTTGGTCTGGTGTAACTGAAGTGAGAATTTAGCCCATATAATTTTGTTCCCTTAATTAGCATAGAATCATAGAAGTTAGACTTGACGTGCATCTACCTTGTCAATGCTGGATTCCTCATGCTAGTGCAGGATGGTTCCTGTGTCACCTAAAAGATCCATCAAAAATGTTCAATCCCAGTTTTCTACCAGAAAATGCAGTTTTGTCAAAATTGAAATATGTTGCATGGATGTGTGTTTGGGTTTTTTTTTTTTTTGATGAAATGTTTAAATGGGGGGGAAAGTCAAAACAAATTTTGCCTTTCTCACTTTATGGTGTCAAATTGTTTCATTTCAGTAAGGTAAAAATGTTCCATTTGGACATCATTTAGATTTTATATTATATCAAAATGTTAATGTTAGAAATTATAATGTTTTAACATTGTCAAAACGATTCAACATGATGAATTCAAAATGTTTTGATGGTTCCAAATTAAAAAATAGATTTTTTTTCATTCTGTGGTAAATTTTGGATTTTTGTTCTGATTTGGAATGGAAATTCCATTTCCTGATCAATTTTCTTGTCTAATACACCTCTACCTCGATATAACGCTGTCCTTGGGAGCCAAAACATCTTACTGCGTTATAGGTGAAACCGCGTTATATTGAATTTGCTTTGATCCACCGGAGTGCGCAGCCCTGCCCCTCTGGAGCACTGCTTTACTGCATTGTATCCAAATTCGTGTTATATTGGGTGGTGTTATATTGAGGTAGCAGTGTACTTGGAGCAATACAATTTTAATTTGTTCATGTGACACCACAGAAATGAGATGGTTGGTTTGCCTCGAACATTCTATGCAGGATACTAATCACTGAGAAATTACGTAAACCATGCCTTTTTGACTTCTGCCTCTATTTTTCATCTGCCTGTTTACTTAGTATTGTTTGTTTGCTTTTTACAAAGTCAAAATCATAATAAAAAAAATCTCTACCTCCCCACAGACATAAACATAACCTGTAACTTTTTGTGTAACTTGTAGATGCCCAAAGATAAATGTGCTTTTTTTCCCCCCTCAGAAATTGGAAACGAATAAAGGAAAGGTTGCACATTATTCATATAATCCAGGCTGGTAGCACTGACTATTATTAAGATTGCCCAACACTTCGCATAAAACCCGGTTTTCAGTTGCTTATAATTTGCTAAACTTTAACCATTTGGGCTGAAATCTTCTCTGCTTGGTGTCTGTTTGATGCCACTTGATGGAATTTCTGGGATTTTTAGTTTGTGGTTTAAAAAAAAAATTTAAAAAAAAATCCCAAACCCTCAGGAAATTACACACAAAAAGAGCTACATTAAAATAACATGATTAAGATTGCAAAGTCAAGCACGAAAGTTAAGTGCTAGAATTACAGTTGCCTGTGCTACCTTTTCAACCCCCTTTATGAATACACATTATGATATGTCTTTAAATGCATTATCACATACTACTTTTTTTTCCTCAGGAACCTGCCTCATTCAGTGCACAGGATGGCCCTGTTCTTGTGATGAATCAAGGTTGTGTAGTAAAGGAGGCTGTTGATTGCAGGAAGAGAGAGGAGGCTGTTGTGATTTAAGATCATTGGGATGCTGCCCTGGACAACTGGATTCTTCCTCTGCCTCTATAAATTAGGGATGACATCCCATGGATGAAGCTAGCTTAGAGAGAGAGATTGGGCCTGATTCAAAGCCTACCGAGGTCAGTGGGAAGCTTGTCATTGGCTACAATGAATGCTGGAGTAGGCCCCTGATGAGATCACCTTGTTCAATGCCTATGAGAACCTTCTGTTGACTTCACTGGGCTTCGGGTCAGACCCGCTCTCACTCTGAGCTAGCTTCACGACTGACATAACTTCAGCTGAGTTACATTAGGGAAGAATCTAGAGTTTTGTTTTTTGGGTTTTTTTTTCTCGCTTGTCTTTACTGTTACTATAAATGATTTCAGAGGTAGGCAAAAAACTTGGTCATCCTGTGCCACAGGATCATGGACTGGTCTCCCATGTTTAAGAAAGATGAATTCAAACTGGAACAGGTTCAGAGACGGGCTACTAGGATGATCCAAGGAATGGAAAACCTGTCTTATGAAAGGAGACTCAAAGAGCTTGGCTTGTTTAGCCTAACCAAAAGAAGGTTGAGGAGGGGTATGATTGCTCTTTATAAATATATCAGAGGGATTAATATTAGGGAGGGAGAGGAATTATTTAAGCTTAATACCAATGTGGACACAAGAACAAATGGATATAAACTGGACACTAGGAAGTTTAGACTTGAAATTAGACGAAGGTTTCTAACCATTAGAGGAGTGAAGTTCTGGAACAGGCTTCCAAGGGGAGTAGTGGGGGCAAAAGACATATCTGGCTTTAAGACTAAGCTTGATAAGTTTATGGAGGGGATGGTATGATGGGATAGCCTAATTTTGGTAATTGATCTTTGATTATCAGCAGGTACCGTAAGTATGCCCAGTGGTGTTTGATGGGATGTTAGATGGGATGGGATCTGAGTTACTACAGAGAATTCTTTCCTGGGTGCTGGCTGGTGAGTCTTGCCCACGTGCTCAGGGTTTAACTGATCGCCATATTTGGTGTCGGGAAGGAATTTTCCTCCAGGGCAGATTGGCAGAGGCCCTGGAGGTTTTTCGCCTTCCTCTGCAGCATGGGGCACGGGTCACTTGCTGGAGGATTCTCTGCAGCTTGAGGTCTTCAAACCACAATTTGAGGACTTCAATAACTCAGACATAGGTTAGAGGTTTGTTATAGAAGTGGATGGGTGAGATTGTGTGGCCTGCATTGTGCAGGAGGTCAGACTAGATGATCATAATGGTCCCTTCTGATCTTAAAGTCTATGAGTCTATGAGACTGTAGCCTTTTAATACTGATGGGTTGGTATTACCAGTGGTATCTTAGACCACAGTGACCTGTGCCAAACGTTCAAGCTCTTGAACGATTACAGTATCAGGGTTAGCACAGTGAGAACCACCGTTAGAAATATCCTTGGATTTGGAGACTCTAGGAGCACACGAGGAAGAGTGAGTGTATTATGGTCACAAGCTATTTTTATTAACAATTTCATTGAGCAGATGAACAATGTCAAAACGAGAGAGAGACCAGTCATAGGATGTCCAGCATCAATGATTTCATAGTCACATCCCTGGGGATGAGTAGGGTGATTATCAAGTGGACATCCAGTTGCCTGTTTCCTGGTGTGCTTCCCTGTTCACTTAGGCTAGGCAACACCCTTTGCCCTGAGTTTCATTTACCCCCACTATGTTCATGCATATGCATGAGAATGTCAGCCCCTTTTTCCTTATTTGCACTTCCACACCCCATGAGTTTTAGGGTGCTCTGTTTCTCATAGGCAACCCCCTTAGTTCCCCTTATTCTCGTTTTCATCTGTCAGTGAGTTACCATAGCAACTTGAGGCTATTGCAGAATCCCCTGAAATGTTACGGGTGCGCATCTTGCGGTATTAACTGGTACATTGCATTCCAGTCTATTGCTGCATAGTTTCCAGAACAATAGCACTTCACACGTCTTTCACTGTCATCTTACATTTTACTGGTGCAGGGTTATCTCTCTGTCAGCTGGTCATGCCAACCTGTTTCAGGCCTGAAGCCTTCCATAGCCAAGCTACATATGTTACTGACCTAAAGCCTGGAGGCGTTGGGTTACAGCCTTAATACACACTCATCAGTGATACATGCTTATTAGTCCTGTACCACTGTGGTGTAATCCTACTTATACTTTACCACTTAAACCTGCAGCTCAAATCTAATCTATTATCCATACTTTGATTACATAATTGTGTGTGTGTGTATACATATGCACACACTCTCTCTTAGTTAAAATGAATTAATTAGTTAATGGCCCATCCTTACTTGGCTGCTGCAACATGTTTATTCTTCACACTGATCTGCACTACTTCCTTCAGTAGAATTATTCATGTGCTATTGGGGACTGTAGCTATGGAGTATCCATTCTTTAAACCAGATTTATTTTTACAACAACTGGGAGAAAGTTTTGTTTGTTTTTTAAAAATTCACGTGTCTTTTTAGAAATAGCCAGAATATTTTGTTTGCACTCTGTAGAATCAAACAACTTATCGCTCTGCTGGCATGAAATAAAGAATAGCAAATACAATAAATAACTACTGTGGAGAAGATAATATAGTATTGACTTGTCAGCACCTGTTAATTTTCACTGATCAGAACACCATGGAAGAGACAGAGCAAATCTGATTGCACCCTACTGATCCTGGAAGAGTGGCTGTGAATACTGTTAGTCTGTAAACTCAGGAAGGTTTCTGTATGGGGACAGATTTATTTGAAAACTCCTAAGTGTATGACAAAGTAATAATGTGATCAGACTTCTCAATAACTTAGTGCTGCCACTTTTCAAATGCTTATTTTTTAAGTAACTATTTCACTTTGATTTATAATGTTCCTAATTAAAATCCACCCAACTTTGATTTTGCAGGTATGTTTGGTGCTTGCTACTACCTTTTCACAGCTCCTGGGGCGCTGTGGCATGCTTGTTTGATGGAAGAGAGAGTTCTCCTTGCATTCAGTTGTAATTTGGGATTTGGACATCGGCCATATGGGGGCTCAGAGCGTTTCTATGGGTAGTGTGACAAGAAAGAACTCCACTTTTTGTGGAGGCAGTGTTTTTGGCCTGTAGCAATTGCTCAGTGAATCCCTGACACTCTACCTTATAGAAGTGTTGGCACAGTCTGATCCCGAGTCAAGGGAATTACAGATGCTCAGCGATTCTCCAAAGACTCTGCCTCTAGTTAAAGCCAACAGGTCGTTGTAATGGTATCTGGAATGCTGTTTCTCTGCAGCTGGCCTCTGATAAGGCATGATGGATCTTTGAATTGCAATTTCTTCCCTGGCAAAGCTTAATCATTAGTGGGGAGGGAGGGAGAGGGATGTGAGTGGTAAAACCGCCAGAGTGGCTCTGATAGTTAAACACTCACCAGTGTTCTCCATCTCGGGTTTTAAAGATATTGTACTAAGCCAAGAGGGTCTCTTTGTATGAAAGGACACTGTTGAGGTGATATTTATAAATGAACGTCTTCATGCTGCTGCCGTTCATAATAACTCCCTGGAAAGCTTGCAAAGGAAGTCTATTCATATAGGTTGCAGAACTGTGGGATCTATTTTGCCCTCCCCAATCTGTTTATATTGAGATGTCTCCTTACCCCACCCCGTAATGGTTGAGAACTCTATCCTTTTCCCCTCCACTGCGACACAAATAAAATGTGGTGATACTAATGCTGTTTCTCTGGTTTCCTTTCATGAACGTCTCTTTACACTTGTTCCTGTGGCGTTGCATATATGTGGTGGGCTGATATCATTGCCTTATTTAATGCGCAGTGAAATTGTGGGGCTAGAAAGGTGTTTTAGTGATTAGACCAAGCGAACGAGAGTTAAGATGCCCGAGTTGTTTTTTTTCCTAGTTATGCCACTGACTGTGCAAATGTGGGCACTTGAATAACCGCTCCTTGACTGTTTGCACATCTGGAAAATGGGAATGACAATACCTGGCTGTATTCCAGGGTTATTGGAAAGCTTAATTAGCCAATGTTTATAAAGAGTTTTGAGAGCCGAAGATGAGGGAACTACTATGCAAGTAGAAAATTATATTTTTATTACTAGAATTTGGAAAGGATGCTATCAAGTTTAAGTGTCCCTCAAAGTATTATAATTTGGGATTAGGAACCTGCATTATTAATGGTAAATCTCTCACGTGTACCTTGCATATAGTCAGGCAAATTTCTTTGTGTCCTGTTGTGTCGCTGCATGTTACACTTGATGCTTTCTTGTTAGTTTTGAGGACAATGTCTTCCTACCTCTCTGGTGGGTGGAGATTGAGAGGGGGTATTGAATATAGTGCCTAATCAACTCCCAGTGTTCATTGGTACAGCCAATTAGTTTGTGATCCAAGGCCTTGTTCTTTAATACAAATACCAACTAGTGGCAATTAGTAATCATAATAAATAAAATGCCTCCTAGTTTTATTTTTAAATGATTTGTTTTTCTCTGGGACCGAATCATAAAACACTAACTACAATGAATTTATTGGACTGAATGAGTGGACTGAAGGTTGTGATGCCTTGCTCAGGTCACCCAGAACTGTGAGCCGCTCTTGCTGCCTGCCTCAGCAAGAACGAGCTTTGCTGCTGCTAAATTGAGTCAGCTCCCTGGCACACCAGCTTGATAGCAAACTCCTCAGGACTCTGCCAGTCCGAACCTTGCCTTCCAGGTAACAATGGGTGAGCTCCAATTTATAATTCCCCAGAGATGTCTTTCTGCAGTGACCAGTCCCTCTCACTGGACCCTCACAGCAACTGTCAAATTTGCTGTCTCCAAAGAGACAGAACACACACACACACACCAGTTTAATATTACAAAACCATCTAAGTGCTATATAAAGCAAGAATAAGTTTATTAAAGAAGAACAGGTATGTAAGTGATGATTAAGAATAGAACACAGTTTTGGTGACAAGTAAAACAAAACACGCTTTCACGGGAACGGCGAACCACGGCCACTGGGAGCTGCCCTTCGGCCATGCAAATATAAACAAACTGGTGGGCCACAGCTTGCCCACCACTGGACTAAAACTTAACTTCAGCAAGTTACACTTAGTCAGTTCCCAGAGACTTCAACTTTCTCGGATTACAAGAGCTCTGGCCCCTTGTCTGACCCAGTGCTGGACAACAAAATGGCTTCTACCTATATATTCCCAAAGTTCATTAACTCTGTTTCTAGAGGCAGGAAGGCATCGTAGGGGTGCAGCCTCCACTTCCTGTTGAGATTAAGTAATCATCTTCTCCCACTTGCTTGCCTAATGGGTTTGTTTACCTTGCATGTAAATGTACTTTTCATTGTCTTTTGTCTCCCCTAGCGTAACTTACATTGGTGTTATAGTCAAGCTGGCAAACAACATTCCTTTGCCTAGGACAGGCTGGGCTTAAACTGACGAACACACATTTTAGGAACGTATTTCCAGCATACATGTACAGTTCTTTATATATGGCTCATACATACATCCCACCATAATATTCATGACCAGTGTGTAGCCAGTTTGCATCTGATACCTTTTAGATACAGATTGATAACAGCTGGTTGGGGGCAGTGAGTGTGTTGGGCCTGACAAGAGTTGTGGAATGGGGTGCCTCTGCCAGCTGGCATTGAGGAGCTCATAGAAGGCTCTATGCAAGGGCGCAGTAGTATGATTTCAGAAGAACTAACTATTTAGAATTCAAGCAGAGTGTGCAAAAGTATTCCAGAAATGGTTTATATGAAAAATTAGTGGTGAGTGATATTTGGGGTTGAGTGTGCCTTACAGGCCAGACTTGGATACCCTTGCTTATTTTGGATAGTACCTCTCAGGTGGTCTCCACTGTATCAAGGGGCTGCTTATGGAGCATGTTATGAATAAGTGCAGAACGTTGCCTAAGAGAATATTTGCTGGCTGTTTCTATGGGTAGGGCACTCAGCACCTCACAGGAACTGCTCAGCAACTGATAGGAGTAGGCCCTAAAACAAAGGAAATAGCATCTCATGCTTCAGAGTGTCAGCTAATTGCCAGAAGTGTCCAGAAGGAATTTTTCCAGACATGCACAGCATCACAGAATGGGAAGTGTATATTGTAGGTGAATTTTTCACTTTCTTCTTCAGCATCATGAGCAAGCCATGGCTGGAAGCAGGATAGCAGACTTGATAGATACATGCTATGATCTGGAATGAAAATGTCCATAGCACAAGGCCTAACTGGATGGTCTCACTTTATTACATTATCCACACTTAGTCATAGCTTGATGCCATTACCTTGGTTGTTTCACGGATGAAATCTGGATGTCACTATATTTCAGGCTGGAAGCTCCACATGGCCTCAAACCTTTAGGCTTCCATTGAACTTCAGGCTTGGTTTGGAAAATTCATTTAAAATTAAATTAGTTGTAGTGACGAAACCACAGCACTTGAATGGGGAGCTTCAGATGACATTTAAACACAATCATCTAATGCTCTAATGTCAGAACTGGTTGGAGGTAAAAATCATATCCTCCAGCAACATTCTTGGAAGAGTCACAATACATATATAACCTATTTGAAGAGTAACTTAAATTTGATTTTTTGTTCCCTTTGGGTAGAAAAAGAAATCAACAACTTCATTAGTGTCAAACATCTTGAGAGAGGCCTATGACCACAATCCTTCACGCTGCTGAAGTTTCGGATCCTGATCCAGGTTCTGCAGCTATCTCTCTGTAATAGGCTGAACCAGCACCCCAGATCCAAAGATGCTTAAACTTTGGGAATGTTCAGGTGTGGGTTTGAACTTTGTGACTATCAATCCTTTTCTCTTTATCATTGTAGTGGGAGTAGATTGGATTGCTCCCCCTGGGTAATCAATGCTTGTCACTTTTGCCTGCGTTCTTATATGCACCGTTCTGCAACTTTGGACCTTTTTGAAATATATAAATGGACTTCAGTTTTAAACCATGTGGGCCACCTGCTGTATGACCCTATGCATATATAGATGCCGGGGAACAATTTTAGATCCCTGTTCAATGATGCAGAACCTACTGCATGGGGCCTCTGTCCAAGCATGGCCAGAGGATATGCTCTATGTGTGACATCCTGGCCCCATTGATGTCAATGGGAGTTTTGCCATTGACTTCAGAGGGGCCAGGATTTTACCCCATATATTCTTCTGCTCCTCCAGCAAGCCAGGGTTCTTCTGTAAAAATCCTCTCCCTCCACCAAACAATTCTCTCTTTCTGTAAGAAGGAACAGATTGGACAAAAAGGACATTCTTAGTGCTATTCACAGTCAGAGTATGGTTTATATGAATTCTGCTTTTACATCATATACATTCCCATTTGCAAGGGAAGGGACCCCTCTCATGGTGCCAGTCAGATTTTGGCACCATTAGACCCCTTCAGAGCTGAAGTGGTTTTTTGGAAGTCTGTCTGCATTAGTCTGCAATTGTCAACAGTAGGTGCGATTTTCTGTTAGTGATCTATGTGCACATATGAACAATGCTATTCCAGTGTTCCTCCAAGGGAGATATTTAACACAGTTAATATTAAGAGCAGAATTGGTTCAGATCATTTACAAATGTTTCAACCCAGAATACTGGGCTATTACAAGTATAGAGGCTCAAATATACTTGTTTTGTTTTTCCCATTGCTTTTGGGATGGAAACTGATATAAAATGGAATTGGTATTTTCAGTCCTGTTGCCTTTGAAAATAGGGAGATATGTTGTACATACCTGGCATGTTATATATTTTGCCCTTGTTTTGCAATCTCTGTGTATTTCATATGATGCAAAAAGGAATGCAGAGATCTCAGTGGGAGTTTTGACAGCACGGCAATCATGGACAAAGCCAGCAATCTCTTAAAAGAGAGTAATACAGAGTCTTCTAATCCTTGCAACATTCCTGAGACTAATTTAATTTTTTCCCATTTTACAGATATGGAAAATAAACAGAGGTTAAGGGTCAGATTTTTGTGATTGGTCTCCAGTTGTGGATGTCCAGTTGTAAACACCTAAGGATTGATTCTCCCCCCCCCACCCCCACCCAAAGTCATGAGTACACATAGCTATCGTTGGGTGCTCTGCACCTTTGGAAGTCAGGCCATTGGGCACCCTAAAGGTAAAAGCACCAAAAATGAGAGAAATAATGACAAATCTGAACAGTTGGTCCTAGCTACCTGCCCACATGTGCTCAATGGAATTTTGGATTTATTCAATTCTTTCACATCATCCTAAATGTCTTCAGAAAATTGTGTTCTCTCTTAATGACATTCTGACTTGTCAGTTTCTACTTCAGAATGAATATTTCCTGTGTGTGTGGTGGCTTTTTTTTGTTTGTGTTTGTTTTGCAACAGGCTAAAGTATATTATAATGATGATTTTTGTTACTAGTTAAACATTATTTGAAAAGCACTGTAAAAGACAGATAAAAAGAAGGGTGGGTTTTATGCATGTATCTTCTATGATTTTAAAAAAGAGAGTCTCTGACCATACTTGAAATTCCAAGTCTCTAGTGCGTTCAACAAAATCTCTCCTCTGGGACAGGACACTGTGAAGAATATGCATCTATTGAACCATTTAGTAGATTTACAGGAGGCAGGAAGAGAAGTGTGAGGCAGGTGAGAATCTATGAATGCAGAATAACACACTGCATCAGGCTGTATCTGCTCCATATTTTCAGAGAAGTGACTCTGCTGTCAGTGAAGCACCAGTAAGCTTCCTTCAGGCAGCTTTGTCTCCCTGATCAATAGGTTTAGGACAGAAACCATTTATAAGCTGTCTGATCTCTAAAGAGGGTCAGTGATGATGGATGACTGAGATGCAGAGATGAGCAAACTTGTACTGCTTCCGATTGAACCCATTCAGGCACCATGGGGTTCAAAAGTTTGGCTTAAATGCTAATGTTGTTAGCTTTGAATCCCACTTAGAGACTGTGAGGAAATGCATTTTGGGTTGTGGGTAAAGAGAGATCCAGTGGGAAAAACACAGGATGAAAATAGAATTGAGGAAAAAGAAATACACAGAGGCAGCGATGACTGCGAGATTTATTTATTACTTTTTTAATGACACACTGCATATGTATCCTGTACAATGCAGGGTTAGATGTATACAAAGACTCCCACTGAGTTTAATAGACTTTGCATTAGGCCTTTCAGCAAAGAGGCAAAGGACAGGATGGAAATTGAGACTGAACTATCTTTTTACTCCTGGAAGTGCTTCAACCCTTAATTCAACGTGGAGAAGCTCACTTCACTGTCATCTGATCTGCATTTGTTCTCCTGGACTCCAGTCTTCAAAGCTGTCAATCCAAATCCTGCCATCAGCATTCCATTCTCTTAAAGAGAGCTGCAGGTTGCCAGCCTCTGATCTATGTTAATTTCTGATCCTCTTTGAAGAAATATCCTAGGGTTTAATGTAAGATCTGTATTCTTCAATAAGGTGCCATAAATGTAAATCTCTCTCTACATAAACAAGGCAAGAGTGGAGTTTCTTTTTCCTTTTTTTGCTGTTCTGAATTTGTCCCAGCACACTTAAGAACTTTGTTGCTGTTAATTGAAAAAGAATCCAAACCAAGACTGTGTTAAGGAAACAATTTTTAAAAAGCAGTAAAAAATGCTGACCACATGGCACAACAAGAGTAAGAAGAACCAGTGAAGACAGATTTCTTCATAGGAAAAAGACTTCATTCTGGAGGATGTGCTAAGAAATATTCCAAAGCTACTGAAGAAGATAAATTAAAAAAAACTCTCAGTCTAATTTATATCCTATGTGATATTTCCTAATGCCATCATATGCCAAAAAGTTGTTAATGGAAGTGTAGCAACGTTGGAGATAACTTTATTTTGGTCTGCCTCAGTTGGATGAGAAAATGATTAGTCATGAATTTTGATCTGACCACTTTAAGGGTGTGCACGCGCACCCTTAAAGTGGTCAGATCAAAATTCATGACTAATCATTTTCTCATCTATCCATCCATACACACACTCACTCTCTATATATCTATATCTGTATCAGTGCAGTGAAGATTACCTAACACTTTCCATTGTAACATCCTTTTTTCAGTTGCTTACAACATTTCCCAATTTTATCTGTGCAAGCTAAAATTTTCCATGCTGTGTGTCTGCCTCAGATTGAAATTTTTTTAAAGTTTTAGTTAAAAACAGTTCAGCTATTTCCAAGAACAAAGTTAGCAGAAAATACATTGGTTTGCCATTGTTAAAAAAAAATCTTTAATTGAGAAGTATATAAGCTGGGATCTCAAATTAGGCAACCAAAACTAGTGCACACTTCTGAGACTTTTGTGCTGTCTCTTTGTGCCTTAGTTCTCAATCTGTAACATGGGTTATTAAGACCATTTTACCCCACACAGACGTTGTGAAAATAAATTCAGGGTTATTTGTGAAGCACTCGCTAGCACAGTGAGCACCCTGGAAATGCCCAGGATGAAATAATTCTGTATTCAGAGCAGTGTTTGGAGGGTGTGCAGTAAATAAGGTCCGGGGCCACACATTGAATGATAAGGATAAAAAGAAATCTAGGGTAGCTAACCATTCAGTGAGTGCTGGTCCTCCTGTGCATAGGTGCCGACTCCGTGGGTGCTCTGGGGCTGGAGCACCCACGGGGGAAAATGGGTGGGTGCTCTGCACCCACCGGCAGCTCCCGGCCCCCACCCCCCAGCTCGCCTCCGCCTCCTCCCCTGAGCGCGCTGTCGCGTCCTGCTTCTCTCCCCTCCCTCCCAGCGCTTGTGCCGCAAAACAGCTGTTTCGCACGGCAAGTACTGTGAGGGAGGGGGGAGGAGGAGGCTCGCGGCATGCTCGGGGAAGAGGCAGGGCTGGGGCAGGGATTTGGGGAGGGGTCCAATAGGGGCAGGGAGGGGATGGAGGGGGGGGGGGCACGAGCACCCACTGGTGCCAAGGAAAGTTGGCGCCTGTGATCCTGTGCACTGAATGAGGCAGGAGTCCTGTGTGTGTGTGGGGGGGAATAGTATATGATCATGTAATTCAAGACTGCATCTTAATGCATAGGCCCAAGAGGGCTCAGTTAAAGTTGCCCAGTCAACCTTATGCCTGACACTTACTAAATTTTGAGTGTTTGCAAAAGTCAAACTTAACCTGGTTTTCCTTTAAGGCATCTCCCGGCTCATTGTAGACAGTGCCTGCTGGTTTTTAATATCCTTTGAGATTGAGTCATAGAATGCTAGAGTTCTTAGCTGCGGAGAGAGGGTATTAATCCCTAGGAAAAGGTTCAGGAGCCTGGGGATAGATTTGAACTTGAACTCTTTCAATACCGCTTGGAACTGACGGCGAGAGAGAGGGCCTCTTGAGGTTCAAAGGACCTTTACTTACCTGCCGTACTCGATGGGGGTAGAGCCATTCATTCATTCATTCAGTTCCATTTTGAATCACAAGTGAAAGTGTCTGTCAGGCAGCCAGAGAGTGAAAAGAAGAGAGCGTTTGGTATGGCTTGTTGTGTGGAAAACTTAATCTTCTTCATGCTCACTAGAGAGCTTTTCAGGTGACTTTTTTTGAACATGTAACAGGCACATGGAACAAAAATATCAATGGGCAGGTGAACCCAAGACTCTTTTTTGTTACAATGACACTTGGGAGTGGTGAAGGTCCAGGTGTTGGAAAGGCAGTTTGGTGTGTACTCTGCACCAGCTGACAGGGAAGCAAAGGGCGAAGAGGGGGTGGGTAAGGAAAGGGAAGAGGTCAGCAGCGGGGTGGGAGGGTTAGAACTTTGTGGACACATGTAGGGCAAGATAGAGAGCTGCCTCGGGAGCACTAGCACATCAGAGTGGTGGATGTTTCTATAGGCTGACTGCTGCTTAGCCTCTTCAGTAGGAACAGGGGAAAGAAGATCCTGCAAATGCATTTAGCCCCATTGTCTTGTCTGTTTGAATGCAATGCAGAGAGGAGGAAAGCCCCGTGTATGTGGTTCCCTAAGGACTATGCAGATTAGCAGTGGCTGCATTTCTGGATCAGTACTTCCCCATCCCAGGCCGTTTCAATAAAACTTGTGATTTAGGGACTTTTCCACAGGACGATTTTCAGAAGCTTTCAGCTGAGGTGTGGCAGCTCTGAGTTACCCGTAGCATCCCTGCACTAACGCATTGTGGGAGATCTTTGCCTATTAACACCTTTGCTGCCTGGTAAGAAAGGCAAGAGGAGCTGTACATGGACTGATTCTGAGGAGGAGGACTTGGCATCCATTGGAATCAGAGCTCGTGTCAGCACGGATGACTTGCTGCAGTGTAAGGGTCTGACCCTGCCAGAGCCCGTGGAAGGAAAGACAGGCTTGTGGTTAAGGTGATGGAATGAGACTCGACTGCTCAGGGTTCAGTTCATGGCTGTGCTTCGTGTTTCCTGGGTAACCTTGAGCAAGTCAGTGAAACACTTCCCCTTCTCTAAAATGGGGCAAATGCTCCTCTCTCACTCGGATACTGTGAAGATAAATCCATAAATACTTGGGAGGTGCCCAGATACTATGATGCATGGGCCCTGAAAAGTATACGTAGATAATCTGCAGTACCTGCTGAAGCCAACAGTCCCTCACCCTTTGCAGCAGACGCTGTGCCTCTCTTGGGATCTGTATGACTGAGATGAAGCCCAATAAGAATTTAAACCAAGAACTACTGTGAGCATCTAATTTGATCATATTTTAAAATCTGCATTTATACTTCTGTTTCTATTTTGGCCTCCTACAATTAAAAAGTAGTCCAAGCTCTGGCAAGCCTGCTGTATAGATGCTTCAGCAAACAGAACTGGGAGTGGCAGAGAGAGAGGGGTGGAATTTATTTACGAATTTTGAACTTGGTGGATTTAGTGTTCTGAAAATGGTCTCTTTTTTTGGTTGTTTATGGAACAGATGAGCAGAAGTGCTCAGGGATTCATTTCGAGATGTAAATGTCGTCTCCTGCCCCCTCCAGAAACCAGAAAGTCAGCCCACAAAATGAAAGGTTGTCACGGAAAATGATCAAAGCCCCAAAAATTCAGTAGTAATTTCTCCCAACAAGTAGCAGAAACAGGGTAATCAGACACTCCATTAACTACTCTAAACCCTGCTTTGCCAAAGTGCTTAGAGAGAGAGCGTGAGAGTGCGCCCTTTCTGAAGGTCTCATATTCCATGAATATGGAATTCCTGAGCACTTTTTAGAGCCCTTCTCAGTGTCTTGCTCAATCACGTTTTCATCTGTTTACTTTTCTTACGGATTGCAAGCAAACCACAATATGGGAGTCTCGTCTCCTTCGCTTATCATAGTGGCTTTTATCTCTGCACCATGTTCTGAGTGGGTTAACAAGGCTGCTTCTCTCCCCCGCCGAGATCTGCTCCATAGCAGCTACTGTGGTGGAAAGAACCAAAATAACTTAAAGCAGGTAAAATATACATATTTTAAAATCACAAATATAATCATGGCTTCATTCTGTTGCAATTTGTAGGGTCATTATTGTGATTCACAGTTGAGTTAGCTGGACATTTGTGGTTTTGACTTTAATTTTGTTTTCTGGAGCCGCTTTTAGTTTCCTTAAATGATTTATTTTAGTCTATGCCTAAATATCCTTGACTTTTTTTCCTTTAATTTTTTTTTCCCCAGTGGGAACAGAAATCCTCATTTTATTGAGAGAAGCAATACAACATGGGAAACTACAGTACAGGATTCCCCACAATACCATGCCACTGTGTCTCAGCATTGACTTGGAGGGGCCAATATAGGATGAGTCTAAGTCAGGTGTGGTCAAACTTTTGGGGCTGAGGGTCACATCTGGGTAGGGAAATTGCATGCAGGGCCATGAATGTAGGGCTGGGGCAGGCGGTTGGGGTGCAGGAGGAAGTGCAGGGTATGGGAGGGGGTGTGGTGTGCAGGAAGGGGTTCAGGGCAAGGGGTTGAGGTTCAGGAGTGGTGCGGGGTGCAGAAGGGGGCTCAGGGCAGGGGTGCAGGGTGCGGGAGGGGGCTCAGGGCAGGGGGTGCAGAGCACAGGTATGGTGGGGGGCAGGGGGCTCAGGGCAGGGGATTGGGGGCTCAGGGTTGGGGTGCAGGAGGGGTGCAGCAGGAGGCTCAGGGCAGGGGGTTGGGATGCAGGGTGTGGCAGGGGGTGCAGGGTGCAGGAGGGGTTTGGGGTGTGGGGTCCGGCCCGGCGCCGCCACCGCTTACCTTGAATGGCTCCAGGGTGGCAGTGGCGCGCAGCGGGGCTAAGGCAGGCTCCCTGCCTGCCCTGGCCCTACGCCGATCCCGGAAGCGTCCGACACCACATCCCAGTGGAGCCAGAGATCTGGGAACCTCCCACCACACAAGGTGCTAGAATCTGGGCTCCAGCCTGAGCCCAGAAGTCTTCACAGCAACAGAAACAGTCCCGCAGCCCGAGCCACATGAGCCTGAGTTGGCTGTTACAGGCTAGCTGCCTGTAAGTCTACCCAGCAATGAAACAGCCTCGCAACCCAGACCCCGCGAGCCTGAGTCTGCTGGCACGGGTCAGCTGCAAGTGTCTAATTGCAGCGTAGACATACCCTAGTTAGTCCAGTCCGAACGGATAGACCGCGAGTAAGACAGCAGACTGTTGTCAACTACAGTCATGCTTTTGTGATGTGGGCACCAGTCTACAAGAAACCAGACTGAGATCTACCATCTTACCACCCCCGGACGGTGATAATTTTTTACCGCTAATTTGAGCTACGCCCTATTTAAATAACAGAGAAGGTTGTAGCTATTTCATCTTTAACATGGAGTCATGGCGTTAACCTGGCTCTACAATATTTAGTGGCAGTGGAGCTCTGTATTCGAGATGAGGGTCATTCAGTCTACTCCATGTTCTACGTACTAGATGTGGACTTGGGCTGCTGACAAGTTGTCAGTGCTGCCCTTGGCCGGGCAAAATTTGGCTTCTCTTGTTCAGTGCTTTGCTTGGATTTAAAGTGTAACTATTCTGTTGGTGAAGTGCACATAATAAATTATTTTTTATGTACCCAATTCGTGCTCTTGCTCATAAAACAGTCCAGTCTAATAAGGATTCTGAACTAGAAGAGTGTAGCTTATTATGTGCTCTTGTGGTGTATGACATCAGTAGAATTCCACAAGTTAATTACATTCTTAATTACAGCTTTGTATTGAATTAGGGACCTATTATGATTGAAACCCTGCTGAGATCACGTCTGGTAACATTTAATTGTATCCCATGATTTCCCCCGTAAACTTCAAATAAAAACTAGTATTTCACTTAGCATGGTTTTAATTAATTGACAAGAGAAATGTAATCAGGGCTGAGGCAACGGACAGACTATCTTAAAATAATCACTTGGAAATTAATCACATATTCGGGAGCAATTAACGGTTTCCTCCAGTGTAGCAGCCTTTCTGCTGTGTTGCTGGGAGGAAAAAAAACGCCATAGCCTGCACCAGAGAAGGAGGCCTTGTTGCTCTTGGGGCATAGGAAAGAGATTGGAATGTTGCAGAAGTATTCAGTGAGATCTTTCTGCCTGAGAAAACATGCCCAGGGAGTTTTGGGCATCAGAAACTCAGGAATGGGCCTAGAGTCGGCGGACTTAATGACCTACGCTGAGTAAGGAGTAGAGCAGCACATAGCTGCCCTGACCCAGGAGCAAATGGTATGGGAGGGGTCAGGGAATTGTTTCTCTCCTGCTTCCCTCCACTTGTTCCAGCAGGGGGTGCCCCGACCCATAGCTGTAGCAGATGACTTCCCCTGCTGCACTGGCTGCCACAATGTGGAACTAAGGCTCCACCCATTTCCCACCTCTGCCTGCTCAATCCCATCCACCTGCATGGGAGGAGGAAGTAGAAGCTCCATGGAAGGTGCTGTGACCCCCAGTGAAGATAGCCATGTGGAGGGGCCATATCGCCTTTATTCCTCTGTATAGCACAAAAGCGTAAGGGCAGGTCACAATCCTGCCCTTAATGATGACGACTAAGTGGGCAAGTAAAGGAAGGCAACCGAACAGTAGGAACCTTCATCCAGAAATGGTCCAGCACATGTGCCAGCTTTGCCCACTCTAGAGTCCCATCAGCCTGTGCATGATCCTGCATCCTGTCCTCAGGCAGAACTTCCCAGGAGTTTTGCCTGAGAAGGAATGCAGGGTCATGCCTCTGAGCTTAGCAAATAACTGTTGAATAACCTCTGCAGTGGCAGAACTGTTGATGGCTGGCCTCTGATCAGGAGGGTGGTTTGTTTTGGAAAAGCCCTTGAGTTGTTTGTTTGGAAATGATTGTGGTGATTTTCAAACAGGTATTTTCTTTGTCTGAGTGCAATAGCCTTTGTCATAAGGAAATTCACTTTCGTTTCACCATCAATCTGTACCAAGACCTTAATTCCAAGGTGAACAGCCTGATGTCTCACTGATTGCCTTTTGCTTAAGTGTTGGATTATATCCAGATCTGTGGCTGTCACATTTGTTGCGGGTGACCTGATTTACAGGGGCTGAACTTTACCAATTGGACATTATTTGTATCTAAAGTTGGGAACATACACAGGGCTAAAAATGCTGTCTGTGACTAGGGTTTTGGAGAGACCTCACTGAGCATAGACACAAGTAGAAAAATGCTGCGTACGTCAACTGAAAACTGGCCGGGAGCCATAGCACATAGAGTGGAGAGAATGTTTGCCTAAAGGACTAGCTTGTGTCAGGCATGACTAAGAGGAATTTTGGTTGATGTGCGTTAGCAAATTGAATGCTTAGAGGAAAGTGAGAACACTTATTGTCTCCTCTTTAAAAGCAGCAAAGAGTCCTGTGGCACCTTATAGACTAACAGACATATTGGAGCATGAGCTTTCGTGGGTGAATACCCACTTCGTCGGATGCATCATGCATCCAACGAAGTGGGTATTCACCCACGAAAGCTCATGCTCCAATACGTCTGTTAGTCTATAAGGTGCCACAGGACTCTTTGCTGCTTTTACAGATCCAGACTAACACGACTAGCCCTCTGATACTTGTCTCCTCTTTGTTCGTCTTTGTGCTTCATTTTATTGATTTTTTTTTTAATATTAAAAATAAAATCCCACTCATTATAATGTTTCCTATTTTCAGGGCTACTTGATTTAGGTGATTGATGGGTATCTTACTAGCGCTCCACTGGAATTTCTTTTGGAATCTGCATGCTTTCTAATAAACAGATACAAAACCTGTACAATAGCTCCACTGCTACAATGATCCACATCCTCCACAACACACCTTTTCAAGATCCATGGGTCCTACACAGGCTTATCATGACATGTGGTGTACCTCATCCAGTGCACTAAATGCCCCAGGAACAACTATGTGGGTAAAATAAGACAATCACTACCCTCTCAAATGAACTCTCACAGAAAAATGGTAAAAGACAAAGCCACCATATCACTTGTGGTTGAACACTTTTTGCACAAAGCGATCACTCCATATCTGACCTCTCCATCCTCATCCTCAAAAAACAAACAAACCCTGCACAATATCCTCAAAAGATGAGTCTGGGTTCATAATTTTGCTAGACACTAAAGATACTTATAAAGATTGTTACAACAATCTCTGACCCACTAAACTCTCTGCTGAAGCTTCCCCCCTCCCTCTGCCCCCCGTGTTAATTGGTTAACTTCACCTTGCATCTTTTTTCACATGCAAAAAGTTAGAGGCAAAATCTATAAATGCAAAAACTTAGCCTTGCACTTTGACAATCACTGCATAACAAATGCACACTCCATATATGGTGCAAAACAGAAATCTCCATGGATATTCATCCTGGTTTGGTATGGAGCTTACCTGCAGCGTGCGGTTTATAATTTGTTTACGTTGATGTGTGGTGTGTCCAAACAGGCATAGTCAAGAATATTCTGTCTAAAGTGTTTGGAGGAGGGTCCCTTACACAGGACTGATCCAAAGCTGAGTGAAGTCAATGGAAAGACTTGTATTGACTTCAAAGGTCTTTGGATCAGATCCTTAGTATTTAGCATAGGGGCCAAGCTTAGCTTCCCCATGGCTCCTTGGTGACTGTGGAGCCAGTGCTGGTCCAAGCTAAGATATAACTTTGAGTTATTTATGATCAGCAGAAGCAGTCAGGTGTTTGGTGGGTTTTTTTTAAACGTACCCTAGTCCTAATAATAAAACTAGAGGTCAAGGGACGGGCAGGAGTTTTAAAGATTAATCCACTAAAGTGGACCTCAAAGCTGTCTGATCATTTTTAATAACACAAAAAGCATCTGTTACAAGGTAGCATGTGGCAGGATTACATTTTATTGATTCATGAAAACATCAGATCTTAAGGCCTTGCTTTTTTAAAAAAAAAATTCCTGTTTCCCTTGGTATCGGGTAATGTTACACAAAGACAGCCTATGTTTGCTTCCCAGATGAATAGGGCCCTGCTACCCTTTTATCCTGTTTGGTTTACGTGGTTAGTAGATGGTTTAACTTATCACAGAGCTGATTGATGCTGCTCCTTGATCCTAACGTGCATTCAAAAGTCTGACAGCTCTCGCAAACTCAGGTTCTTTTCTTGGTGATCGTCTAAAAGGCAAGACCAAGCTGTTACTAATGGTGGGGGGCGGGAGGGGGGGGAAATGCAATGAGCCGTGACCCACTAGGCTGCTATTTGGAGAATATTATTGTGTGTTCAAATGTCTGATATTCCATTTTTTTAAATAATGAACATTTTATATATTTTTTTTTAAAAAATTAAAGTCCCAGACAGTTCATCAGAGTACTTAAGCACTTGCTTATGTCCCAGTGACTTCAATAGTAAAGCACATCAGCTTTGCCCATGCCCTGCTCTTCCTTTCAGCCAACCTCTGGCCTGTCCCACAAACTTAACTGTGCAGGCACTCCCTGTAGTTGGGTTCTGGGTGTTCAAGGAGTAAGCAGACACCCAAAATCTTCCCTGCCCTTGAGCAGGGGACCCACACTGCGTGACCTAGCGCAGAGAGCATATTTGACCCTTGTTGTAGGGCTGATCCAACTCCCATTGAAGTCGGTGGAAAGCTTCCCATTGAGTTGGAGTCAGAATCAGGCCCTAAGAATGCTGTGCCATAGAGGTGCCCAGAATGCACACCTATCTACAATTCAGGCCAAGTAAATTTCCTTATAATAACTCAGCTGCTTTATTTTGCCTGGGGCTTAATGGACAAGCTGTCAGTCCAAAAGATTTTCTTTATATTCTATTGCTAATAAGTTCAAAGACAAAACCTGTTAAAATGGAGTTAAAATTGAGAGTATTGATCAACGATTTTAGGATAAAATGTGCTGCAAGGAAGTTGCAATTATCCCGTTACAAAGCAGGGTTCAAATTCAGAGTTAAGGTGAAACTTTAAAAAAATCCAAACGTGTTAAGGTATAAAAATGCACAAGTGGGGCACCCAAACACCCTTAACTCTGCCCTGTAGGGACACCATGCAATAGCTATATGAGCAAGCCATTTTTTGTGTTTTGTGGTGCTAGATTAGATGAAATGAATTTTAAAGGCATATCAGATCTTTTTTTCTCCCCTAGTGTCACTCTGGTTGCAGATCATCAGCACTGGCAGAGAAGTGCAGGGTCTCTCAAAAAGGCTCTTGCAGAAACCTCAGAAGTTGCTTACACTGTAAGGTCTTTGGGGCAGGGACTAGAGCTGTGGGCCCTGACTGGAGAAACTAAGCACCACCACAATGCAAAGAATAAATAATTAGTTTAACGTTTGTGGATTGGAGTCTGTGCTCCACAGATCAGCAGCTGTGCAGTGAAACAGAGCCATGATGGGCAGAGGAATGAGCAAACTGGAGAAGCTGCCTTCTCTACTCTCTGAGCTCTGGGTAGCTCACAGGAAATTAGAGTGACCAGATGTCCTGATTTTATAGGGACAGTCGTGATTTTTGGGTCTTTCTTATATAGGCTCCTATTACCCGTCCCACCCCTGTCCTGATTTTTCACACTTGCTGTCTGGTCACCCTACAGGAAACCCTGCCCCTATTTCCTGCTGCCCGCTGGCCTTCGATTGGAGGAGGGAGTGCACAGCCCCTGAGAGGCATGGTGTGGCAGTGGCTGCTGCTGCTAATCAGGTTTTTTTTATTTTTTTCTGTTGTGCTCTTAGTCTGACATTGCATTCAGGATTCACAGGCATTTGTCCCTCTTTTGAGATTAGCTTTGCTGAATGGCTCAGGCTGGGATGCTAAGTAAGTGAACATGTTTTGGATAGAATGCCTTCCCGAGAGGTGCATCTTAGGCTATGCCTATCCCACAGGTGCTAGAAGAGCACAGCTAGGGTGCTCCAGCTGCTGCTGTATGCTGTAGTAAAGACGCTTTCTACAGCAATGGAAGGTGGGTTTTTTGTATTTTTGTTTTTTGTCACTGTAGATGATCCACCTGTCTGAGAGGCAGTAGCTAGGTTGACGGAAGAATTCTTCCCTGGACATAGCAGCGTCTAGACTGGGGGACAGGTCAACTTAACTATGTCACCCAGGGTGTGTGTGAATTTTTCACACCCGTGAGTGACATAGCTAGGTCGACCTAAATTTGAAGTGTAGACCTGGCGTTACTTAGACATCCTAATGTTTTATGCTTCCTGGGCAGCCACAAAGGGTACTAAACTTGTATCCAGTGATGTGGCATGCTCCCTGATGTAGTGATTGGTGATGCATGGGCAATGAGATGGCAGGAAAATTCATAGGAATCATAGGGTTAAAAGGAACCACAAGGGTCATCTAGTCTAACCCCCTGCCAAGATGCAAGATGTATTGTGTCTACACCATCCAAGACAGATGGCTCCAGCCTCCTTTTGAAAACTTCCAGTGAAGGAGCTTCCACAACCTCCCTAGGCTGTTCCATTGCCCTACAGTTCTTACCATTGGGAAGTTTTTCTTGAGATATGTCAAGATATTTCATAAGTATCTAAGCCTTGATTTTAAAAAGAGCGGGGGAGGAGGGGAGTTTCTAGCCCTCATGGTTACCAAGACAAGCTTTAAAACATGAAGTGAGTGCAACCTAAAGGTTTATAAACCGAAGACGAAGAAAAAGAATCCTGACTTTGTCTTAAAATTGTGAGATTAAAAAAAGTCTCATGATTTTTGAATACTTGAAGTTGGCAATATTGTCATTGCCTCTGCAAATGGAGTCTTTGTATTCTGATTGTTTCTTCTCTGTCCAAATCCATGCCCCTTAAGTGAACCCTTCATACAGACCCTCCTACCAGCACTACTCTAAGGCAACAACTAGTGTCATTTAGAAGCCCAATTTTGACCCTTCCTTCCTGTTCAACAGAGCACCACCATTCTGCTTGAAATTTCAAATATATTCGAAGAGAGGTAGCTCTTTTTTGTTTTTAAATCTGAGATTACTCAGAGTAATTTTGGAGAGATGAGAGTTGGAAAAATGAATGTCTTTTTTTTTTATGTGTGTGCATGGGTTATGTGTATTTTCAAATTTTTTTAAAGGTCTTTTTTTGTTTTTGGAACATGATAGATCAACTTCTCTGCTGGTGTCGATGGGTGCTACTTGATTGGCTTTGCAGATAGGCCAGAATCAAAGACCAGCATCCACCCCCAAATGTTGAGTTGGGTGATGCTGGAATCCAAATCCAGACTTCACAGCACACTCTTCACTCTCTAATGGCACCAACCAAAGCTTTGCCTCCAAAAGCCCCTGAATGTAGCGGGGGTATTTGATATCCACATTTTTCAATGCTGACTGAAATGCGGGAGGATCTCCCAAATACTCAGACTGTGTTGAAGTCGCTGCGAGACAGGAGCAGGCTTTGTGCATGTGCGGCAATAAGACCAGTAGCAGTCTTCGGGAGTCTGCCCATAATGCTTTGCCAGGCTGCAGCTTGCCAGCTGACCTCAGTCCTCTGATTCCTCTGATCAGTGAATAGATTTCTCTCAGATCCTCTTTTTTGTTTCCTCTCTGGCTTTTTTTCCATGGAAGATGAAATCCATCACAGGGACTTAGATTTATTAACCGCTGCCTGAGTCGCTTTGCATGATGTCAGGAGAGGAGAGGAACTGATTGTATCCTTAGAACTAGCTTAACAAAAAGGCTTTGGATAATTCCTTAGGTTTTTTTGTTTTTTTTAAAATATCTTGGGTTGGCTTAAATGATTAGCGTGAGAGCCTTAGAGAAGACTTAAATATTTAAGGCTCTATTTTGCCCTTATTTACGCCCCTGCATATTTTTGGATTTTCACATTTGAATAAAAAAGTGATTCTCTGTGTGTTTTGTCTCTCTCTCTCTCTGGTCTCTCATTCAAATCACACAAAGTTGGTATTCTCCCTCCCAGCATTTGGTGAGCTTCTAGGGAATCTTGCCAGGTACGTGGAAAGAGGGGAAGGCGATGTGTAGAAAGGGGAGGAGTGGGTCCAAACGGGCGAATTCCACATAATCTCCTATTCAGTGCCAGTATTCTGATAGCGTGGCAAATTCGGGGCTGTAACGAAAAGCTGTCCTCGGCTTTAACTCTTAAGAGGCTGAGAGTGAACATATTCTTCAATACTCCAGCTCCTTTTGCTCCTGCACAACAGATTTACCTCTTGCTTGCTTCTGCCTCATCCCTCTCCCCTTGGCCCCCTCCTCCATCTCCTGCGCTGGGTGCCATTAAAATCTGATCTTCATAGTCCCATGCACCTAGAGTAACCTTGGTAGCTTCCCGGACTGAGGATGAGCAGCACCATGGTACTAAAACGAGAATGGTGCCTGGTATAACGCTGCTGCTGAGAGCCAGAAGGAGTGAGCAGAGGGTCTCATATTCAGAGCCCTGCTTCCTGTCCTGCCAGCTCCATGCCAGTTCATCTCCACGCCTCCCCGGGGTGATCCATCCCACATTGTTGTACTGCACCCATCAGTGTAGCATGCAGGACAGACCAGAGAAGGAGCTGGTGGTGGTTGGCAGCCATAGGTTGTCCCATCCAGACCAGCTTTACCCTGACTTCCTAATAATAATATTTAGCAAGGCTCACTTAGCACTTTCTATTCTCAAAGCTCTCTATTTAGTCAGTGAAATTTCACCAGGACCCCTTGGAGTGAAGAGGTATTAGCATCATTTTACATATGCTGGCTTAGCACAGGGCGGGGGTGTGTGTGTTTGTGGCGTCTGTTCCTTTTAGCATGTGCCAGCTGCCTCTTCTCTGTCTCTGTCCGCTGCTGCCTGTCTGAGTGTCCCTGTGGGGGTAGGAGGTCCAAGTAGGGTGACCAGGCAGCAAATGTGAAAAATTGGGACAGAGGATGGGGGGTAATAGGAGCCTATATAAGAAAAAGACCCCAAAATTGTGACTGTCCCTATAAAATCAGGACATCTGGTTACCCTAGGCACAAAGCAGAAGTTACCTGACCCCACATCAAAATCACACACACACACACACACAGAGCACCCAAGGGGTAAGGCTGCAGTCATGAATGTGGGCTGCAGGCCATAGAAGGCATTCTCACTCTTCAATAGAAAGAACGAGCAAGAACCTCATGGGACTGAAACAAGAGTCAGTGGAACCATAAGGGTAGGGGGCGGAGGGAAGAGTAGGAAGACAATCCCTTGACGGGCGTAAGGGATGCAGATATCCCAAAGGTGATCCTATGGGGGTGGGATGGGGGGAGGAGGGCAGGTAAGAGGAAGAGGAGTCTTCCTCTACCACAACGGCACCAGCGATGGGGAAATGCAAGGAAAGGTGCTGGGCTAGGTGCTGTATGTTAGTGCAGGGAAAACGTTATCCGCCTCAACAGTGAGATGTTGAGGATCCCTGCTCCCCATTAAAGCTTTCTGACCAGAATTGTAAGGTACAGGGACCAGAACCTTTCACTGTAGATAAAAAACCAAGATGCGTGTTCAGCTGGCTGTCACAATAAAATAATGAAAATTATAAGCCCTCCCTCTGGGCCAGGTGCTAGGTGTTACCAAGGAGCTTTTCTGAAATGCTTCCATCTCCCACAGGGTTGGTCCTGCCCAGCGTAGACATGGGGTGTTGCACAGCATCACACATAAGGGACAGTGATGAGCTGGAACCTGATCCTCCATTACTGACACCTCTGCTGCCAAGTAATACCTGCTGGAGAAGCCAAAGAGAGGAGCATATAGCTATGCAACTTATTAACAGGATGAGGACTGAGCTGCAGCCCATGGGCCTGATTCTCAGGTTCAGTAATGCCCCTTTCACATCCATTTGAAGGACTTCCACGTTACCAAGGCAGTCTAAAGGGACCTTAGTTATGAATGAGAATCTAGCCCCATGTTTTCGCTAGCCACATCCATTGTCCCTCTGCACCTTGGAGAGTAAGAGAGAGGATGTGTAGAGGACTTGCAACTTTCTTGCACTCACAGAGTCTCCTCTGGAGCAGAATTGTCTTGCACATCTTACAAGGAGTTGCAAGGCCTGGATGATCTTTAAAATACTTTTGGGGGAGTTGCTACAGCTGCTGTATAGTGACTTGTGTCTGTGCCCTTGTGTGTAATGTATAATAAAGAGTGTGGAATGAGAGTGACATCCTGTGGTGCTTCATCTATTAGGCCCATCACCATGGTATCTGAGTGCCTGCATGTCCCAAAAGCTTGTCTGTTCCAGAAGTTGGTCCAGTCAAAGGTATTACCTTACCTACCTGGTCTCTGCCTGAACTTCTGTCATCGGTTTCTATTGCTTTGCCAATTGCACCTTTCTGATAGAATGGGCAGGGGGTGGAGAAATTATTGCCAGGATGATTGCAGAGAGTGAGAGATGATACACCATTTGTATCTGGCTGCGCTGGTTTCTCTGCAGTTTGCCAGCTTTGCATCACCCATCTGTCTGCCACCTCCAGGAGAAGGTGATACAATGTTCACTCAGTCTGGAATTTACTTGTTACAGTCCCTGGTGTAGAGTGTTAGCTTATAAAGTGTGAACTCAGTATGGTAGGACTCCCTTGTCTGACTCTGGTCCCTTGAAATATTTCATTAGTGAATGCTTTTCACACTCCCAGGCATAGCTAAGCTATGGCTTTTGTCTATGCTAAGTGGATTCTAGTTATTCCCCTGACCTTCAGCTCCTCTCTCTCAGAACTTTATGCATCAAGGAGGATGCTTTGATGCAGTTCTAAAAAAAGTCTTCACTCCCTGTTTTTTTCAGACTTCTGCTTCATGAAGGTATTAGTCAAGGTACCCAGTCATCTTGAGCATGACTGGATTATACAGCTGGCATATAGGATATGTCCCAGACAAGGTATCTATCAATCATCAGTGAAGACTGTTTGATCAGTCAACAGATGCTTTTTGCTTCCTTCTTGATTGTTCCACATGGTGATTCAAAAGGCTGGGGCAGCTGTATGAAATGCCCGATGCTAATTGTGTTGGATTAGCCAAAGCAATCTTTGAACTAGTTATCTCTAAACCTTCTTTCAGTCCCTACAGACGTGTGTGTTCAAGTTTTTAAAGTTGGGTCCAGTTAGGTGCTGAGTGTCCAGCTCTCACTGAAGTTACTGGGAACTGAAGGCCTTAAGAAGACTGTGTTCAATGGCTCATCTTCATTAGGGATACATGCTAATTAATGTGTGGAGGTGCTTTCATTTTGCATTGATTATGCAATGGGATTTAAGAAGCTGTGTCCTCATTGGTTTGGCATATACCATGATATATCTGTATTGACCATACAGATAGTTGGGCAGGAGAACTCTTCAAAGTCACTTGCAGAGAAAATGGATCTAGCAACTTCATATCCAATACAGGATACAAACCTAACATCTTGCTTGTAGTGAAGGAGGCTTCATTAAATCCTTTACCCCAGCCATGGTAGATCAACAACAATGATGTTAATGTATGGGAGATGAAGGAGCATGTTTTATTGTCGAACATAAAGAAGGATGTCTACTTATGAAAAACTGAAGACATTTCAGAGTAGCTTTGAAAGGCACAGCATTTTCTCTGATTTACTGCAGCTGACAATTTGCAATTTAAAGGTGGGCCCTTGTCATTCATGGTTTGATGGCTCTGGTATCCCAGAAACCAAATTGATAAGTTCAAAAAATTATCACTTTTTTTTTGTAGGTCTTTATAGCCAGCTACTGCACAAAAGGTGAGCTTGGTGACTTTCAGTTCTTTGTAGAATTCATTTATGTTCCTGTTCCTTCACAGTAACTGTGGATCTGACTGCCTTTTTCATTCTACTTTCTTGCTGGTTCAGATTGACATATAAAGCCCCCTTTGATCTTTTATGAAATTGAAAAGCATTGCTCATAAAAAAAAATGAAACTCAGTTTTCTCCCTCTCTTCTCTGCCCCTCTCCTCCCATCACACTTGGACTTAATTTTAGCTTTCTCCCATATTCCCCAATATTTGCTTATATTTAATGAAATCACTGTAGAAAGCCCACTGAGCTGGCAAATGGTGATGCTCAGAAAGCTGATAATGAGCATACCAAGACTGAGTTGGTAGTGAAAGGTAGCATTCCTCAGAGGGCTGGCTACTCCCCTGGAGATGGGAGAAGGAGACTGATAATGTGACTGGTGCTGCTGGTCGGGAGGCTGGATTCAATTTGGCTCTGTAAGACGGTGTTTGGAAAAATGTACATTAAGATGGTGAGTCACCGTCCAATAGGTGTTTTCAATGCTGTAATGTCACCAGTCCTGAAAATGATCTCTGGCAGGTGAGGCTAGGAGAAATTAGGCTCCTGTAAAGAATTAGTAAGGTAAAGAGATGTATTTTAAATGGCAAATACTCAAGTGACCATCTAGGCCAGTTAAGAAATAGTTTGTTAAACAATAATCTGACAGAGTGAATAGTCCCCATGGACTTCAATGGAGTCACTCACTTAGGGTAGGTCTATACTTACCTGCCGGGTCGGCGGGTAGCGTTCAACTTCTCGGAGTTCGAACTATCGCGTCTAATCTAGACGCGATAGTTCGAACTCCGAACGCGCTCCCGTCGACTCCGGAACTCCACCGCCGCGAACGGCGGTGGCGGAGTCGACGGGGGAGCCGCGGACTTCGATCCCGCGGCGTCTGGACGGGTGAGTAGTTCGAACTAAGGTAGTTCGAGTTCAGCTACGCTATTCGCGTAGCTGAAGTTGCGTACCTTAGTTCGACCCCCCACCCTAGTGTAGACCAGGCCTGAGAAAGGGGTACTTCCATGAGTAAGAGCTACCTGATCCAGTGACCTCTGACATCAATGAGAGTCTTTCCATTGACTTCAATGGGCATTGGACCCGGGTAAAGGTTCTGGCTGAATGGGGTTTGTGGGCATTCATTTGTTGTGTGTCCTGGAAGAAGTGAGAAGCCCAATTGCTGGCCACCTTTCTGGACCTCTTTTGTGTATTTACCTTTCTGCTTCTTTAGAAACCTCTGTCAGAATGGATCTTTCAGGGAAAGAGGAATTTCTAGACTGTTAAAATGACTTTCAGTGGGAGGATATAACACTAGACATATGAGCAATACAATTTTCCTCTCTCTGGGAGAAAATACCAGTGGAAAATTGCAATGAAATACTTTCACACAGTAGTTTGGTGAAACAAAATGGGTGCAAGCTATGATTGCAAAACCAAATACCAGCGACAGCCATGTAAAATGGTGTAAAGTCACTGCCTCCATTGGATTTACTGCTGAGCTATTTGAGGAAAGATGAGCCACATGGGATGAACTGATTTAAAAATCCCTCATTGATCTAATTCTTATGCTAACCATATGTATGCAATCTCTAACTTCTAGCAGAATGGAGGCTGTATAGGTTATAAGTCCTTATCTTTCCTTTCTGTCACCTTCTCTCCTCATCTTGTTTTTATAAGGAAATAACTCATACCGTCAAATTACTGTTTATCCTAACTAAAAAATTAATAACTAAAATGATCGCACTCTAGTAAGAGTCAAAGTGGATAAAGCTGCTAAAGGAGCCCCCGTTTTCCCTCTGCTTAAAAGCATAACCCTTCACCCTCCCATGCTGTCTGAATCAGGGAAACTAAAAACTAAAGCAGATAATTTCATTGCTTTTTATGCTGCAAGTGTGCGTTCAGATTGTGCTCATGACCTCTCTCTTCTTTTCCTCCCACTACCTTGCCTCTGGGAATGCTCTATGTACTTTTGATAACAATATAATAAAAGTGATGAACAGCTCCTCTGTCTGACTATTGTATTTGGCATGCATAAGTTATGGCAGAACTTCTGTTTTTATACTGTAAAGTGTCAGGGAAGTTATTTTTTGTTTAATGTTGCACTGGCATATAGTCAATAAGGATAAGGAATGGGGAGACTGCTTTTAAGCTCAGGAACAGAGATTGCCAGAGGAGCGAGGGCTAAAAAGCTATTAATTTGGCCATTGTCTCAGGAGAGTCAGCCAGCACTCCAGCTGAGTCAGCTCTCCAGTGACTACAAGGGAGAAACCCTACAACTACTCAGCCATTTAAGAAATGAGCCAGCTGCTTTTGGGGATAAATTTAGTCAGCCAGATCAGCTAGCAGGTGTTAAGGAGAGAATTGGTCAACTAGTCAGTAGGTAAACCAGATAAGTAGCCATTGGGTATTGACAGATAACATCAATCAGCATGAGATGTATTTTTCACAAGGGGTGGGTATTTCATCTCAGGAGCGCATTCAATCATGTTTTATTTTTTCCAGGACTCACATAAATCTGTATAACGTGTATTGTGGCTGGAGTTCATTACTGTGATTGGGTGAATCTAGTGGAGTTTGGATTTATGTATTGTGACTTTATGCTTCCTTCAATCAAGCCTTCTGTGCCAGGAGCAATCTGCCACTTTTTGTAAACCAGCCACCTCCTCCCTGTTCAGTCAAATCCTTCCTTAAAATCCCATTCTTTTCAAGCAGACATCCTGCACTGGTGGAGTTTCCACACCCTCCCATACCTTGCATCCGTATCTTCCAATCTTTTGGTTTTTTGGTCAGTCACGGCCCACTCCAGCCTGCATGTCACTCAGTGGGGAGCTTTGCCCTTAGACTGTAAACTCTTTGGGACAAGATTGTTTTTTACTCTGTCTCTTATAAAGTGCTGTGGATAGTTCATATGCCACAAACCAAATATAATTAATAGGTTGTGAATTATATATTTAGTGGGTATAAATCAGAATAGCTCTGCTGATGTCAGGGGAGTTGCCATGACATACATTAGCTGAGGGACTGTATTCATATCAGGGCTGTTTGTTTTTTTAAAGTGGGATGGGGGACAAAGTTCATGAAAATTTCACTAAAATTTTCGTTTCCTTTCTGAAAAATGTTACATTTGGAATTTTCCAATCAGCCCTAATGAATAATGTTGGAACCGTAAATCTGCTGCTTGTCATCTGAATCCAGTTTCAGCAGGATTTCCCTCCCCCCCACAATTTTTTAAAAAAATGCAGTCTTAAACACTAAAAGCCAGACTGCAAATATCCGTCTTCATGCTGAATGGTACCTTTCACAATGAACCCACTGATATCGCTGGAACCGCTTGGTGAGTAAGGTACTGCTTCTGATGTAGAATGTTGCAATCTATCCCAAGTAAATACCTTTTTTTTTTTCTTCAGCTTGTTAGGATGCCCTGCTTTGCCCCAAATATTTCTTCATCTTGAAGCAGTTTCATTGCTTTTGTTTAGAAAGAGACTAATTGTCTGAGCTCACATTTTTAGTGGGGTTGAGGAATTAGTCATTAAACAGCAATGACCTAAAATCTTTGATCAGGCTGAGCTGTCTCAATCGCAACAGTAACTCAGTGTAGCAGTCGTTACTTATGAGGTGAAAAAGTAATTTATCTCACTAACAAAATATCATGTACAGATGCTAAGAGAAAATATTGAAACCATTGTCATGTGGTAATGGACGTTTTTATATCTTAACTCGGATCAAATTGCTGCTGCGACATGGGGAAAAAAAAGATCGTCCCCTTCTGGATGGAGACAACTTTGAAATCCTTTGCAGTGAGAAACAATAGAATGAATTGCCAAACAGAAGTTGTATTCTGTGCATGTAAATAGGTTCTGCACCATAATTAGTGATCTTTTTTTCCCTAAGGCTGAACTAGAGGCCCTGTATTTTCATGGGAAAATCAGTTTGATGTATACCGTCCCTAATTTCGGCAGTACTGAATAACCAGGCTCTAATTCTGTTGTAATGAACCATGTGTTAATGCTACAGCCTTCTGTCCAGTTAGAAGCCAAACACCATGTCTGACTTTGTAATGAATCTTGCAGTCGTCTTGTTGACTCCATGGTAGGCTTTTGTTAGGATCCCGTCCTCAAATATAGCTACTTTTCAGTGAAACGTAGCGTGTCCTAGAACTGAGCTCTTGTTTAGCCTCAATTTGCTAACTTACCAGGAAAGTGTAGATCCTGAATACCCTTGTTTCTTCTTTAAGGATGGATATTGCAGTAGTAAGACCAGTTATTTATATTTTGAAACACAGTTTTAATCTTTTCTTTTCAAGGGCTTTACAGCTTCTTTTGTTTTTCATAAGAAAACGTGAGTGGCTGTGATGTTAACACATGGATAGGGCTTTATTGTAGTTTTAAGGGAGAACAAAGTATTCTACAGCCACTTGTCTTTCACTAAGTCATCTCGTTTTTGCCAGTTTCCTCTCTTCATTTGCTTCTATATGCTGGCTGTTAATCCCCACCCCACCCCCCGCCGAAATGCACTTATTTCTCATGTGTTTAGATACCAAACTGATAGGCACGTTAATGTACAATAATTAAATGGATCAGGGAGGTTGTGGGGGGGGGTTCTTTGAGGTTCTGACATCATTAAGCATATGTTATGTTTGCAGTTCTAAATGTGCAAAAGCAATGTATAGAATTTTCGGTGTTTTTTCTCTGTGTAGGAACCAGTTGTAGTTGTGCCCAAGAAGACATTAACCAGGTTCAAGGATCAATATCCAGGGTGATTTATTCAAAACTTAAGCACATGCACAAAGCCCAACTGAATGGAATCTGTCCACCCCCAAACTGAAAAGCATCCATGCACCAATGTAGGTGCTGCTAATATGTCTCAGTGGACACTAGTATCAGACAGGCTGGCTACACGCTACCTACATGTGGCTCTTGACTAGTGGGTCTACATACTGTAGTTTTGAAAATCCAGAGGCTATGTTCCTGACCCACCCAGAAACCGCCATCTTCATTGCTGTTTCAGCTTTTGCATGTGCCAGGCACTTGTGGGATTTGCAGACGGTACATTGACACAGAGAGTCTCTGCAAGGAGTGGTGGCACTCAATAACTGCATTCAGGCATATTAAGCTTCAAATCCTGTGAGAGAAAAGCCTATGATAAGGCATATGTGGTGTGAATGTAGGTTTTTGCCCATTGTAAGCCCTTGTCTATGAGGTAGGTTTCCTTCCAGTTTTGTTGTTGATTTTCACACAATATATAGCACCACTGGTTGTGCCTATAGAGAATCTAACCCAATTCAACTGAGCACTTGTATTCTTTGTCTGCACAGCTTCTCCCCGTTAGTATAATTGTTACTCCTGAGAGTATGTTTTCATTCATTGCGTCTCAGCGTGGCAGTCAAAGAATTAATTACTCTGAGAAGGGACAGGACTCTTCTAAAGAGTTTCCCAACTTCAGCTTTTAATAGATCTCTCTCTCCTGCTGAGGCTGCACCACAGCTTGTCAAAGCATTCGCGGCGGCTCCATGGGTCAGTGGTTCCTAATGGAGCGACTGTGTTAGAGGAACCATGACACTGATTCCTAAGGCTGATTTACTTGGAGTTGGAGGGGAGGGGGAAATTGTGGGCCCTTGGGCCATTGTTCACAGGAAGCAGGTTTTGAAAAAAAAAATTTTGATAGTAGTACATTTTTAACCAGTTAATGCTCATGCGTTTGAGCAGTTGACCTCACTGACACTTGCAAACTGCCTGCCTGAAAGGTCTGCCTGAGAAGTTTTTCATTATCTAATGTCAGTTATTGATTTTCATTAAAAACATGTCAGCCTTGATTTTTCTAAAGCACCCTCGGATATATGTCCTGACCTTTTCATTTATGTTGAATCTACCACAGTGTCTCCCACTGAATTAGTCTAAAGCAGGATTATTTTCCGACCAAGAAACATTGATTAAATATTTTGATCTATGAGTGGTTAAGGCTTCTTTGGAGAACAAAGCATGCCACTAAGAAATAAATTTAGACGAGGCAAAAGCTGGAAGAGAAAATGCTGTGAAACACGCACTTTGTCCATTCACCAATTGTTATTTTAAATCCATAAGCCAGCTCCTCAGCTGGTGTAAATTGGCTGAGGATCTGGCCCCGTATGTTTCCAGCAGCCTGCACACACCACTCCCGTTGGTTTGAAGTTAATATTGAAATTAAAAAGTTGCTTTTAAACACATTTCATCCTGAACATGGCCAGATACCTTCTTTGCTTTTTCTTTAAAGCTTTGAGCTGCCGGGGAATGTGGTATATTTGTTTCTTCTGTTTGGAAATACTTATGATCACAAAATTTAGCATAGGTCCATAGTGAATAACTTTCTTAGAGGGAGAGCCTGTTCCTTATATGCGTCATTTAATTAACAGTGTAGCACATGGCAGGAACTTGATTAGTGACAATGTAGAAAATAACAATATTTTGCAGAAGTTATAACTAACGGAGGGCTAATGACCAAATCCATATTGACTATGAATGGGGTATTGACAATGGAGTTGTCATTTGGTTTGGATAGTAGTAGGAAGCAGAAATACCAACATATGAATGAAATCTAGGAAAGGCTTTTTGTACTGAAGATGTCTATTTCCTTTCCTAGTGTTGGGAAAACTAATTTTCCATAAAGTTTTGAACCTGCTCATATACTGTAGATTTTGAATAAATCAACTCTAACTTGACTATTTTAGATGCGAAAATGTGAAAAAAGCAGAGGGAACAGAGAGAAAACGGGGGAAAATTATGAGGAATGGAGCACTGAGCAGACCGTATGTAAAACAAATTTGGGGCCCACTTCTGCCACTGTTACTCATGTTGAGTAGCACCTTACTCAGCAAGTAGTCCCACTGAGATCAAGAGATAACCTATTACTTGATGTAAAGGGGTGAAATGGGTAAAAAAAGAGAGAGATGGATCCTTACATGGTATAAATTGGCTTTGCTCCACTGAAGTTAGATCTGATCCAATGCAAGTGAGTATGTTATGTTTTTATGTTTGTGTAAGGGCCTGCTTGAGGTAGGTAGGGGTGTGTGTGTGTGTGTGTGTGTGTGTGTGTGTGTGTGTGTGTGTGTGTGTGGGGTGGTGGTGGGGGGGGGGGGCTGTATTACTAGAATATAGAACAGGCTTCCCTGAGCTAGCAAAATATGTTGCATTATTTGAAACCTCTTTTGGGGGTAAAAATATCATCATGGGTTTACATTACGGGTGGAAAGGGTTTGCTAACTCAGTCTAGACTTGTAAACCCAGTGCACTGTTTCAGAAGTGGGCAAAACTTCTGACTCTGAGATTTTTTTTTTAAATGGGATCGACAAAACAGGTTTCTGTCCTTCTGTCTGTCTCAAAATAATGTTGACCGTGTGTCTCTCTTGTTGTTTGCATTGAGATGCTGTGGAATATAAAGCTCACTACTCTCTCCTCTCAGGTGGGAGCCTGATAGACAGTTACGCCATGGTGTCTATAGCAGTGGTTCTTGACCTTTTGATCCAGGATACATATACCCAAAGGAAAATCTTTGAGTGCCTCTCCAGGCGCACCTCAGTGGACAGCCCCTTTAAAAGCCGTATGAGCTCGGAGCTTTTTGTGCCTTCCCTTTCTTTCCCTATTTTCTCTGTGTACTATATGCTCCCTTTTTCTGTATACGTTCATACGATATGTCTGTCTCCTTTCTTTCTTTCTTTCTTTCTTTCTTTCTTTCTTTCTTTCTTTCTTTCTTTCTTTCTTTCTTTCTTTCTTTCTTTCTTTCTTTCTTTCTTTCTTTCTTTCTTTACTGAGTTCATGTGGTAGCTAACTCTTGTGATCAGTGACTCATTCTGCTGAGTGCTGTTGGGTAATTGATCAGTACGAATCAATGGATAGATGTTTGAGCTATTGCTTTCCGATGTTTCACCACCTCTGAGCATGCTGGTTACCCCCCTCCTTCCCAGGGTTTGCCGAAATCCATACGGTAATACATCCCCATGGTGAGATAGTTCCCTCTTTCTACATACCCTGTCTTGTGGCTTTGGTACCACTTGGGGTGCACATTTCTTCAACTAAGGACTTCTGATCAATAGAATTCTGTACCATGCCAAACATGCACCCATTGCACGTCATTAGAGTGTCACTATTGTTAATGCTTTTGTATTTTGGCAACATGTTGTGCCCTATGACAGGAAGGTTCATGTTTGTAAAGCCTTCTAACACCTACCTCACAGGGATGAAGGATATAAACGACCCCTTGAGCCCATCTCTGGGACAAGACCCAGCAGCTGTTTCAACAACACACAGAAGTTCTCTGCAAATCTAGTTCATCTCCTCTACTTCCTGCAGATGTGTAGAGATCTAAAGGCAGCCAGGCTGGTGCATAACATAATAGCCAGTTCTTAATATGGCCGCAAGTTCTTCTTACCTCTTCATGGTGCAGCATGTGTGTAAAAGTAACTATTGTTACACAGGGTCTGGTATAGTGGAACAGACCAATGGTCCATCTAATCTGGTGTCTGGAGGTGGCCTTTCTGGAACGCTTCAGAGGACTGCAAAAGAAACCCCTTCATGCGTCTAGCCAATTGTGCAATTCTCTATGATCAGGTCGCAGGGAGGGGGCTGGATTTCTTCCTGAGCCCACCTGTCAATCAGCTTAGCCCTGAAGGATAAGCTGATTGTTTGTTTGAAGTCCAGGCTTAAAATTGTTGGCATCTGGAGGGTATTTCTAATGAGTTACCTGGTTAGTGATTGAAAGCAAGGGGACTGTTTAGGATCAGCTTGATTAGAGATTGTAGCGCAGCACATGTGTTCAGTGGCTGTTACTTAATGCTCACCTACAGTGCATGTAAGACCAAACCAAAACCAGAGGTTGTATGTAGCATGCAACTTTTTCTCCCTCTTGGTAAAACAGACTTTAAGTCAGAAACAGTTCTAATGAAGCAGTTATCTGATGTTTATTGGAAAAACCAGTGCAGATCCAGTGAATGAACTTAGCCTTTCTATATGTAGGCTTAGCACAGGGAGGCCCCTGATGAGGGTTGATGGGTACTATTGAAATACACATAATAATAGTATAGGGTCGTAACTACCATTAAACCACCAGAAACAATGTGCCTAAAATAAAATCTAACCTGCAAGAGGAAATACCTACTTTTTCACCCCCACAAACCGCTCTGCTATAAATTTTCTCCTGGTTTCAGTTTTAGTGTGGTTGTGTTTTTTTAAAAAAAAAAAATAGCCTGGGTCTCTTTTAAAAACCTGCGAGAGTTTCTTTTACAATGGCTGAGGCCAACCTTTGAGACACTGCTACAGTTGATTGTCTGTGGAAGAACCCTTACTGTGAGTTATATCAGCCTGCTTGTCATGGGGTGAAAGGCATGCCCAGTTTTTCATTTTGATCAAATGTTAAGTTTGAAAGCCACCCACTGCTGTAAACTCAGTTGGGGCAGAGAGATGAGATGGAACACATTCCATGCTTTGTTGCTGAGGTAGTGTTTTAAGGCTGTTTTGAATCTGTTTCCCATTGCTGGGTGCAGGGAGGAAAGATGTGTGCTTTAAAAGGGAGGGAAAAAAGGTGAACGGAGCCAACTTTTTTTTTTCTTGTTTCCAGTGGAGCAGAAAATGAGGGGCAGTTCAAGAAGGAAAGTGAATCTGTTAATTTTTTAGCAAAACAAGTTTCCTAATGAGCAAGGCCAAATTCTCTGCTGGTGTAATTGTACTGGAGTCCAGTGCAACTGAGCCTGCTGAGAAGTTGTGGTGGAATTTTTTCAAAGGGCTCTTAAGGAATGAAATGCCCAACTCCCATTGAAAGTCAATGGGACCGTCCTCTTATGTACTAGACTGAAAATCACAGCTTTGGCCCTTTAAAATTTAATCACATTTCTTTTCTTTCTGAAGGTTACTCCACCCCTTCTCTTGTTTTATCTTCAGCCTGGTATCTTTCATGCTGACTTTCCATCCTCAAAAGAGGGATGCTGATAAAGTTTGGGCCCGAAAATATTACTTACCCTTTAAAAATATACCACAATTCCTTTTTGTAACTAAACTTCTCAAGCTGCATTGGCAATAAAACTTGAGATTGCACCAACGTTTTGCTTGGTTTTGGGTTTCATGACAAACTCACCTCAGAGTTCAGGCTGGGTTTGTTAAGGTTTGAGCAAATCTGAGCCGAGTGTATGGCTTTGAATTGAAATCACATTAGACTTCTGGTCTCTCATCACTTAACTTTCATTTCAACTGGGTTCCACACTGAGATTGGATTCTTATATCGCACTAGTGTAACAGTGTAGGACTCCTGATTTAGCCCAGCATGGGTAAGATCATAATCAGGCTCTGAGACTTTGGCTTCAGATTTGGGGAGCAATCTTGCCTAAGTATAGGGTAGGTTAGAAGACCTAATAAATGCCTTGTAACCATATGCTTAACTTTAAGGCCGTGAGCAGCCTCTTGCATAACTACTTAGCTAAATCAGGACCAAACTGAGGACTAGCTTGGGAACACTTATTCATATTGGTGAGTTCCAGGTAGTCCTACTGAAGGCAATAGGGCTACTCCAATGAGTAAGGGCCCACCATCATGAATAAGGGATGTACAGTCAAACTCCATGACCTTTCCATCTCTAATCCCTATGAGTATGACATTTGTGAGCATTTTGCTTTACTAATGAAAATCGCTCAAGAAGATGTAACTTCAACACCGGTCCCTCCCTTGGGAGGGAGGATTGGCCGGTGGTTGGACTGCTGGATTGGACTCGGAAGATGTAGGTTTAATTCCCTGCTCTGCCACAGACTGTCAGTGTGCCCTTGTGCAAATTGCTTAAGCTCTCTGTGCCTCATCCTCATTTTAAGGGTGAGGAGCTAACAGCACTGCCCTACCTTTCTGGGGTGTTGTGAGAATAACGACATTACAGATTATGAGGGGCTCGTCTATTGCAATGAATGGAGCATATGTATCTAGTGTAATTTGATCACTGTGTTTGATCTGTACATGATGTCAGACCAAATTTAAAGTTCATCTGTGGCGTAACTCCACTGACTTCAAAAGACCATGGACAAACTTGACCCATGGGCTTTGGTTGGTTTTACCTCACTGAGTGCTGTGGTCAAGTTACATTAGGAAGAGGAGTGAGCTCTGAAGTTCCTCAGGATTTATGTTTATACCTTTTGAAATAAAGTAAAACCTGATCTCTCTAAACCCTGTTGACAGCAAAACAAAAGACTTCAGTGTCATAAATTTTCAGTGCAGATTTGGGGGTATACATCTATTTTTGTTTGTTTGAAAGGGAAGGTCCAGCTCTTCATTTGGTACAGCTGTTGCCTCTTTGTGTTTGAGACAAAAAGAATGTGTGTCTATTTTTAAACTGACAGCTTACAGGTTTAATGTGGTTTTTGCCATGAAATAATACACTCTAAACATTAGTACCTATTTTAGTGCACAAGCTAAGCTGCTGTACTGTACATTCAGTTATTATTTTGTGGGTACATAAACTCCTTAAAAGGCTTATTCTCCTGTCTTATTCTTTTAATTTTCATTATGGAATATTCCTCCATTTATTATTATTATTATTATTTTTTATCTTTCCCCATCTTATGGGTAGCAGTAATCCTGTGTTCATACAGCACTGACCCGAGCTGGGAATGAATCAGAAAGACAGACTGATTACAGCAGCTAACAATCTAACCAGTAAAGCTGGTTTGCAAATGTGCAAAAAATCTGTGCTCTGTCTCATCGGGGCATTAAGGGCTGGGTTTCTGTACATTATGCTACTACTAATTCCCAGATTGGAGCGCAGTTACTTTGGCCGTTACAGTTAAGAACAGCAAACAGTAGGTGAAATTCTATTGAAAAGCAAGCAGTGTTTTTCAGGGTTCTCTTATAGTCCATGTTCCTTGAGTTCACGCTCTGTATTTGTCCCTTTACGGTTCAGCTTGGGATTTTTTTGCATTCCAGTGTTTGCTTGCCAGGATTCTAACCATCTGGGAAGATACTGGCACGGATAACTAAGTACCAATGCTTTTTGAAGACTCTTCATCAGAGGCATGCTTTTTTGATCACACTTAGTGCTTCTGCAACCTGCATGATTTCCATGCTGTGCTGGTCTCTCTGGTACTGAAAAACAGTTGAATCCTGACACATCTGAAAAACTGTAGCACAAATACAGTGCTAGGGCTCGGTCCTGCAAACTACAGTAACTCCTCACTTAACGTCCTCCCGCTTAACGTTGTTTCAAAGCTATGTCCCTGCTCAGTTAGGAAACATGCTTGTTTAAAGTTGTGCAATGCTCCTTTATAACGTCCTTTGGCTGCCTGCTCTGTCCACTGCTTGTAAGATTCTGTGGAAGAGCAGCGACTTTACAAGGGAGCATTGCGCAAGTTCCTCTTCTCTGGCTCCTCCTGCTGCCTCCCAGCACTTCCCGTTGCTTAGGACTTTCTGGGAGGGAGCAGGGAAGTGCTGCATCTCCACTCCTCCTCCTCCCTCCCAGAAAGTCCTAAGCGCTGCCAAACAGCTTTTTGGCGGCGCTTAGGACTTTTTTTTGCAGGGGAGGGAAGGAACGGGGATGCGGCTGCTCCAGAGAGGAGTTGGAGTGGAGGTGGGAAGAGGTGGGCCTGGAGTGCAGCGGGGACAGGAAAAGGCGGGCCTGGAGCATCCCCCGGCAATGTTGGTGCCTGTTCTTCTCCGGGGAAGCTGCTGCTGCGAAGGTGCTTCCTAGCATCCTTGCCTGCAGCGGGCTGTGCCTGTGTGGGGTAAGCCAGGGGCACTTCCAAACCACAGTACAGTATAATGCCTTTTGTCTGCCCCCCAAACATTTCCTTGGAACCTAACCCCCCGCATTTACATTAAATCTTATGGGAAAATTGGATTCATTTAACAGCGTTTCACTTAAAGTTGCATTTTTCCAGAACATAACTACAATGTTAAGTGAGGCGTTACTGTACTGAGAGTAGTGCTCACTGCTGGAAGAAGCCCTGTTGTGCTCAGTGGGAATTCTCATGCTAATAAGAACTAGGACCCTGATTCAAGAAAGTACTTAACCACGTGCTTTAGAAAGCATTCCGACCCAGGAATGCTCTTGACTCGGGGCTCAGGCTTGGTTGTCAGTGATTGCAAGATTGGGCCCTTACTATGCATAGAATTTCTTGCACAAACTAGATCCTTAAATGCTTTGCAAGGTTAAAGGGACACTACTCTTCACTGTGAATTCATGTTTCTGTTTTAGTCATCTGGGAAAATGACAATGCAGACTAGTCAGTTTTGCTTATAGTAGGTAATTTTTCATCCATTTCACTAAGGTCTGGTCTACACACCAGACCTATATTGGTATAAATATATCGCTCGGGGTTGTGAAAAATCCACACCCCGGTGCGACATAGTTAGATCAACTTAACCCCTGTGTAGATAGGGTTATGTCGGCGGGAAAGTTTCTCCCGTTGACATAGCTATGGCCTCTTGGAGAGCTGGATTGATCACTGATGGGAAAGCTCTCTCCCGTTGGCATAGGGCAGTGGGTCTCAAATTTTTTTACCCTTTCAGATTGCAAGCCTCTGAGTGCAATCCCCTAATAAATTAAACACACTGTTTAATATATTTAACACCATTATAAATGCTGGAGGCAAGCGGGGTTTGGGGTGGAGGTTGACAGCTCACGACCCCCCATATAATGACCTCACGACCCCCTGAGGGGTCCTGACCCCCAGTTTGAGAACCCCTGGCACAGGGTGTCTTCACTGAAGTGCGATAGTGGTGCAGCTGCACCAATGCAGTGTTTTCAGTGTAGACTTGCCCTTAGATTTCCCCTATAAAGCTTCAGAAATTCTGGGGAATGTTTTTGCTGATGGGGAGGGGGGAAACCATTTCCTACAAATTGGAAAAGCACCCACCACCACCGTGCGCCCAGGGAAAATTTTCTCTTAACTCACTTTTATCAGAACCTAGATTGAGAATCAAACTTGACCAATATAGTATTTAAAAATCCAGGGCCAGATCTTCAGATGTATCTCCCTGGTCCATTGTTACAGAGTTAAAATATTTAATAAAACTACAGTTGTAGAGAGAGGAATCAGAGTAGGAGGAACAGTGGGTCTGTTTCTGACCTTGCTAACACTGGTTTTACACTGGTGTGAGTATGTTGTCTTCAGTGAAATTGCTCCTGATATCCCTGCTGTAAGTGAAAGGAGAATCCGGCCCTATTGAATCAATCCTGCAAAGCGGTGAGCATCTTCAGCTCTTACTGAACTGTGGGAGTTGAGGGCACTCAACTGCTCAGAGGAACGCTCACCCCGGAGAGTTCGATAGGTTGTAAAAGAGGCAGAGGGCTAGATTCTGATCTTGGAATTTTGTCTAGGAGAGCCTAGGTATATCAAATACCCTCCTGTGTCTTAGTTTTGTTGTATTTGCTGCATACATTTTACAGCTCACAAAAGAAGAGCTTTGAAAAGGCAGCCTCTGAAGGGATCGAGAGAGAAGGAGAACAAATTCTTTCTACTTGTCTTTTGTAGAAATAATTTACAGATTAAGGAGTTTGATCCACTAGGGTGGGGGTTGGAGGCTGAGATGTGGGGCTCACACAGAGCAGCTGAAGCCAAGAATGCCTCATTGCACTAAGCCACTGCATGGCTTCTTTCTCTGTTCTCCGGGAAATGATCAAGAAGAAGAAAAAAGACGACTTTGCAGCTGATTAATCATCGGGAAACAGTAATCACTAGCGGAGTGTTTGGGATCATTATTCAAGGACTTTTAGACAGAAATAAACCAGAGAACTACAACAGTAGCTTTCTCTAATTATTTTCCTGTGCTCAGTGCTACTTCATGTATTGAGCAAACCATTTCTCTTCTTCCAATTTATAGTCAATGATCTCCAGGGAATGGATTCTAAACATCCAGCAGAGTTTATTCTAGAACCTCACCTGATGAAAGCATATTTACCTCTTTAAAAGATGCTATTTATTATGTTGTTCGTTCTCCAAAATCACAGATCACTCTTTATAGTACACTTTAAAACTTTTATATAGCAGCTTGAAAAATAGTTTGAGCCAGATGCTTAGCTGATGCAAAGTGCCATGGCTCCCTGGAAGCCAGTGAAGCTGAGCTGATTGACACCAGCTGAAGCTCCTGCCCTTTGATTCACATTTCTCCTCTGCATGTATAATGTAGTGCAAACAAAGACAACTGCCTTTAATCTGCGAGAATTTAGATACTAATCAAGTAGTAAAAAGACACCATGCAGAGGTGGCAAGCTAAAATCCTAAGGATGAATTCAGTGGCTTCCTCTCTTTCTTTTCAGGCTTCCGGAGAGATTCTTAAAGGCAAAACTGATAGGCAAATGAACGTAGCCGTGTACGTTTATCTGCGGGTAGGCATGTAAAAGCTCGAGTGGATGAGATGCAGCAGATGTTACCTGTGCTAATACACAGGTAACATCAGAAGCGCTGTTCTCTCTGATTGGCTGCAATCTGGAACATACCAAAGATGTGGGGCCAGATCTCCAGCTAGTAAAATCCCCATGATTCCATTGGCTGCAACAGAGCTAGACTGATTTACCCCAAGCTGAGGATCTGGCCTATGTGAGAAGTAAACTTATTTTTTCTACTGTCACAATGAAAAATGTTCATAGGACAAGGCATTGATGACAAAACATTATTAAAAAGAAAATGGTTCTACGGGATGAAGTGCAAAAACCTGGGAAAATTTGTGATTATTTCCTGTACTTCATGCGTGCAAGCTGAAATGGGTCAAGGGACTTCTTAACCACATCTAGACCTTTAGAAAAATTTGCCTACTCTTCAAGCGGAGTAGATATGTTCAGTCACCAAGAGCCTTGATGCTGTATAGCAACTTTTCAACAAAGCTGCACTGGTTAAAATGAATTCACTTGCCCCAAATCAATGAGAGCTATAATTAGTTTTCTTAATTTCTCTAAAACCCCCACACCTGATGGAATCCTGAACATCTCAGTAGTATAGAAAGTCTCTTGGGTAGCTCTTCTCCAATCAGTTCATTTTGTGTTATACCCACTAGCATTAAGGAGCGAGCCTCAAACGTTTGGATTATCCAGAGTCTCTGGAGTCTGCACAACTGGTCAGGAGATTTTACAAGAAGAGGCTTTGATGAAGCAGTGTGCTGCCCAATTGGAAGTAGGTTGTACACAAATATTGCAAAAAGAACTTTTTTTTTCCCTGGGTGGTTTTATGCTTCTGATCCAGCTCAGAAGCAAGAAATACATTCTTTTTTTCCAAAACATCAAGAAACCAAATCATTTAAAACCTCAGAGAAAAAGGTTTAGTTCAGGTTTGATTTATTATTATTATTGGGAAAGGATTTCAGACTTTTTGGAGTACAGTTTATCCATCCTGATATAGCTTAATTATATATAAAATATATTTTATTTCCTATCAGTGCCTTCGATCTCTTATTCATATTGATTACCCTGGTTGCATATCAGTTGTTTTTTCAGCATGCAGAAAACTCATTAACTCAGTTGGACTTCCACCTGCAACGGGAGGGCAGAATATGGAATCCACAGATAGAATTTTGCATAAACGCCAGAGGCCAAATTTTTAAAAAAGCTCAGCTCCCATTTAGGCATGTAAACAACTGGCCAGATTTTCAGAGCGCCGCTCATTGGGAGCTGCTGGGTGATGAGCCCCATTGAAAATCTAGCCCCACTTGTGGGTACTGAGCGGTTGAAAAAATCTTATCTTACATGTGATGTTATCCTCATTTTTAGTCCCTGCCTCCAGGGACATAGCTTATAAAATGCAAAAACTCTTCATCTACACCTAATTACCCCAGGGATGAGGTTGCATTTAATAGAACAAACATATTAAAATGCCACTCATAATTTTCTACAGTAGAAGGCAGTTTCAAAGACAGCCACATCCAAGAATGAATTGGTGCTATTAGGTTTCATAAGCAATCTTTACAGGGAAAGAGTTGCCATAGTAATGGGTTTAAGCAGCATTTTAATCTAATATCAAGGGCACTGTTGCATGGTGGCCAGAGGCTTTTAGAGCTGTCCTACAAATAGATTGGGAAAGAGGATCCTCAGATCTTGGTTGAATTCATCTGGGTTTGGGGCCAGTCCGACTATCTATTCAGGATTTACCAGCTTCTGCTGGATGAGAAATGGGTAAGGAGGAGGCAAAAGAGATGTCGTGTGAGAGATTTATAGGGCAGCTGTATCCATCCTTGTATCTTCCCTGGAAACATGTGCCTAGCATGCATGGTATAAATTATATCTGGGGATGTGAGCTATTTATGTTACTGAATCTACTTCAGAACAATGAGAAGAAAAATCAACTTCAGCAGAAACTAAAAGGGGTGTGTGTGGGGGGGGGTGGGGTTAAAGAGCAATATGGAAAAATATGCAAACTTCTCTCTTTACATACCCAATATTTTTTTACTTGTATACAATGCACTGTCCAATTATCTGACTTGACCATAATAGAATAAAATATTATGAATAGTTACTGAGTGTTACGGTGGAGGGTGGAGAATTATCATTTGTTGCCGCACACCAAAAAAAAAAAAAATCTAGGTGAAAAAAATTATTTGCTCCACAGTCATTTCCATGTATGCAGTAATTGACCCAAGGTACTAAATCTGCTTCCAGACAGTCAGGATCTTGTTTCTTTATTATAACCTCCCCACTCACCCTTTGTAACTCTTCCACATGTTTTGATGGTCAAGGACTGCAAAGAGAAGTAATTAATTCAGCCGACTGTGTGTCTGGCCAGATATTGTGTAATTTATTGCTGCCCCTTTTGGTAGTAAGGAGTACAAAGGCTTGAGGGATATTGGGAGCTCAAGGCTCTCATGGGAAGAAGTCAAGTGACCCGCTAACTTTTGAATGTAGAGACATTGCCAGGGGTGGACTATATCTGAAAGTAGCACTCCAACAGAGAGAGACTACGGTTCCCAGCATCCGCTTAGGCTGCTTCCTGCCGAAGGAGGCATAGAAGTTAAATAGCCAGAGTCCTTGCTTGCAGTTTAACATCCGAATGGTGAAAAATTGCAAAGATCTTAAACTATTGAAGATGTCTCCATTTATCCCGTCTGTGGTCACTTTTGTATATGCGTGTTTGTATATATGGGCCAAATTCTGTTCCGCCCAATGGGAGCCATGTTAGTTGTAATAACTGAGGACAGAACTTGCTCTACAACGTATTTCACACATTTGTGAGGCGATAATGTTCCCTCTGTGTTCTGTTTAAAAATGGAACCCTGGATCCAAGTGTCCCTGAATTTTCATGTTTAAATCATCAAGCTTTGCTAGTGGGAATACTCTTAATAGTGAGTGGGTGTGGGGGAGAGGGAACCCAGCTATAGCTGTTTAAACACACATGTACAGGTGCAGCAATTTCATTTTCCTCCTTCACTCTAGCAGCATCAACATGAAAGTTATGACCTTTCTTTGCATCAGGTGACATCACAACAGTACAACATCTGTATATAATGGACATGAGGACTAGGGTTCACAGCTGTGTTGATTAACTACATAAAGATGTGATTCTTTTTTTTCTTTCTGATTCCTGATTGGATGACTTCACTAACCAACATAGTGCAAAGTACAAATGGTATATTCAACTGTAATATTAGCAGTTCATATTATTAGGTATATGAATCATCCAATAGGGAAGAGAAGCAATACCATGTGACTTATGAATGTCAAAGCTATGAAGAACTGCAAATACTCACAATTTATGTGGTGTTTGTAGACCAAGGATTATTCACTACAGAAATTCACAAATAGTTTCTAATAACAAGTAAATGTTAGGCTTTTGCAATCAATTTGTAAGTAGTTCACCACACACACAAAAAGGTGAAATACTTAAATTTGTTATGAATTTGTGTCAAATTGTTTCATAACAAAATAAACGAGACCCTGGGGTCTAGAACAGAAAATAAGATGTTTCAATCAATTCTAATTAGGAGCTGCCCTTAATGATTTTAAAAATTAAAAAATGGAAAATTACTGCTATTATACTGTCATTATGACACATCAGTACTATGAACATCAAATAGTAATGTAAAAATAATAAAAATTACAAAAATGAAAAATAACCCCATAAATGAAAATAAAATTCCAAACCACAACTTGGACATTTGAAACAAAATTCTAAAATTTTTCCAAAACACTTCTAAATGGAAAAACAATTTTGTGGAAACATTTGGTGAAATCAACACATTTTTCCAAAATGTTTCAGTGTAGATGTAAACATCATCTGCTGGAAAATTTCCAACCAGCTCTGGTCATAATGCATATGCACCAGGGCTGGCCTTACCATGAGGCAAACTGAGGTGGCTGCCTTAGGTGCCAGACTCTGGGAGGGTGCCACTAGGACCCAGAGTATAGAAAACTGTGTCTGCTGCTCGTGCATATGTATTCTCTCTGCTCTAGATGCACAGAGATGGTGGAGTGCTGTGCTGGAGGAAGGAGGGCACAAGAGACATTGCAGGCAGGAAAAAAGGTGAGAGGCAATAACAGAAAGCATCAGGAGCTGCAGGGAGAGAGAGGAGGAGGAGCCTCTTGTGTACTTCTCTAGCACCCCCAGGATCCTGGACTGATTAACAGGAGCTTCCTGGTTCCTGCTGCTTCCCTGAACCCACTTGAGGAGAACAGGCAGTCAACTGAAGTTGTAGGAGCTAGTTAGGCCCTTAAGAAGCTGATATCTTCCCTCACTCAGGCCCTGCTACCAGCCTGCTTATTTGTCCCCTTCAACTGAGTGTTGAGAGCCCCTATAGCTGGCACAGAACAGCAGTCATGAGTGAAAGAAGAAAACGCCCCTCTGGGGTAGCATTCAGAAGCTTTTCTATCTAAGCAGGAAGGAGCTTTCCTGAGATACATAGACACAAATGTTCATGGTGAGCCTTCTGGCCCCAGTGAGGATGTGAGTGGTGAGGAGATGCTGGATCTTCCAGTTAGTCAGAGTGCAGGTGACCTGGCAGCTACTGCAGCATCCATATCTCCATCTCAAATGGATGTAACCATGCACATTCCTGAAGAAAAGTGTGGTGGAGGCACAAGAAACAGTTGCTGCTGAGTTTAGTTCCTTAAGTCTAGATGATCCAGGAGTGTGGACCCACTTGAGCAGTAGCCTGAGGGACTTCCTTGTACTGCATGGGCCACAGCAAGTCAAAAACTTCATGTTCCCCAAAGACAATGAAAATAGAAGTTTCCATCCAAGACTGATGAAATCCCCAATAGTGACAAAGTGGAGAGGCCATGGCTTATGTACTCAAAAATCCAGAATGCTACATACTGTTTTTGTTGCAAACTCTTCCAGTCTAATGTTCCAGCCACATTGGGTTCTACAGGAACAAAGGACTGGGAAAATCTGGCTAGAAATCTGGCATGCCATGAGAAGGCGGTAAATAACCAGAGAGCGTTCCACAGGTGGAACGAGCTTGAGATGAGACTAAGGTTAAAGGTCACCATAGATGATCAGCATCAAGAGAAGATTGCATCAGATGGCAAATTTTGAAGCAACATCTGCGAACATCCTCTCTGACACTGAAACCACTGAGTGCCACATGATGGGAAAGTCGAGTGGAGGTGATAAAGCCTATCAAACACCAAACTGGGAAGATAGATGATGCCATAGTTGCTATTATGAAGGATAATGCTATGACAGAAACTGTTTGTGGGAGAACCGTGGCAGAGGAAAATGGAATCACCAGAAAAATACATAACTTCAAATTTCTGTGTGGCTTAGTGTTGTGGCATGACATACTGTTTTGAAATAAATGTTGTAAGCAAGAGACCCCAATGTGTTGACCTTGATATATCTGGAGCAATGGAACAACTGGACAAAGCAAAGTCATACCTACAGTCTTACCACTCAGATGAGGGATTTCAAAACGTTCTGAAGAGTGCACAGAAGTTGAATTCTTTAATCAGGTGCTAGATTGTGCAATACAGTCAGTTGAATGTTTCATGCAGCTCAAGAAACACAGCAGTATATTTGGGATGTTGTATGATATTCCATAACTACTCACTATACCTGAAGAAGACCTACACCAGCAATGCAGGGCACTAGAGACAGTGACACATGATGACATGCGCAATATTGATGTGAGTGATTAGGTGATTAACTGAAAGCCCTTTTAAGATGCATTTCAGCAGGATCAACTCCAAAGGCTGTTCTGGAATATATGTGCACAAATAAGATGGCCACCCTCTTTCTTTCCAAATGCTTTTGTTGCTCTGTGCATACTTCTAACACTTTCTGTAACAGTTGCCAGTGGAGAAAGCAGCTTCTCCAAGCTGAAGTTAATAAAAACACATCTACGTTCCACAGTGACACAGGAGCGGCTGGCCCAGACTGTAGACCTTCAGGAAGCAGTTCAAATCTTTGCAACCAAGAAGGCACAGAAAGCACCACTTTGATCATTCAAACAGATAAAAATGCCAGTGTTTACCATGCAGACAAGAAAAGTTACATTTGCTGTTCAGGTGTTTGAAAGTTAAGTGTTACTTAAAATTTTTGAACAAGGCATTTTAAGTTGTTAGTTCTCCTTTATTGGGGTAGGTAGTAGAGCAGCACCATGAGAGGAGTAGAAGAGGAAGAAGGGAGAATTGAGACCTTTCAAAGTTCTGGCCCAAGTGGGGGCGTCATTTGAGCTCCCTGCCTCTGATGCCAAAATGTTGTGGGCCGGCCCTGATATGCGCAAAGACTGTGTATTAGGTTTGCACAGCCAACCTTAATTCTGATATTTCTTAACATTTGAATGCTTGACTTTGCAACCTAAGCATGCTTTTTAACATTGTTTTGATTTGTAATATTGACTATATATTAGCAACACTGCATTTTGTAATACTTCTACAGTGATAAATGAGAACTGTTTATTTCTTCGTTGTGTGCAGGTAATAGCAATAGCAGGAGGCATTTTGTTATATTTATTCAGCTCTTATTCTGCCCTTAATGGGATGTAATCTTTGCTTTTTTGTCTTCTGGAGAAAATCTGTGTCAAAACATTAGGAATAATCAAGAAAACTGTAAAGCAAACTCCCCTGGAGATAAGTGCATTGTTTGCCTGTTCAGCTTTCTGTTAGAAAGCTTGGAGGAGAACATTTTTGCTTATCTGAATGTAATGTAATTCAATAGACCAGGAAGAGGTGAATCAAATTAATGATACAATATGCTCTTTTTCTCCTCATACTAACTCCTTGAGTTCAAAGATGACTCTTTCTAACCCCAAGATATTTTCATTCTCGGTATCGTCTGAACATGTCTTGTTGAGGCAAGAGGCCATCGGTGTTTCTTGGGGTCATTGAAATAAAGATTTCAAGGCAAATACTTTTCCATAAAATCATGATTAATGATGGGTGGGAGCCATCAGCACAGGCACTGAATACCCTAGGACGGACTGCACCTCCTACTTCGCTTCAGAGACTTTGGTTCATTTCCAATAACATTGAAATCTTAACCACTGCAATTACCAGTGAACTTTCAGATTCCTAGCAACTCGCGAAGGAACTGAGAAAGCAGTTAACTGAGTAACCAGGGAATTTAACACCAGAACAACCTTCTGTTTTGCTGACACATTAAGGCTCAATCATTGCCTATCCAGGGGATGACTCTCTAGCGAAGTTTCTGGAGGAGAAAAGAACTGAGGAGAGGAGAAGTCCCCATATGTCTTGGGGAGGCACAAAAGGGGGAAATCTGTAAGTAGCTGGAATGGGATTTAGCCACAAAGTCTGAATCTGAACTTCCCTGAAGCTTGGGGCTATTTGGATCTGGGGTTTCTGATCCACGGTTAGTAGACTGAGCTGCTACTTCTGCCATTTAGATACACAAATGCAACTATCCTTTGCAGGACACACAGTACCTTAATCACTTACTGTTTGCTCATTTTCTTGCCCAATAGTGGTTCGTCTGGAGAGAGACTGCAACCATCACTACTCTTACCATTTCCACTTCCATGTAGTGGAGATCAGCCTTCAGCTCAACTGTCTAGTGGCCTTTGATGTTTATGGAGCTGAAGGATGTGAGTTTTGTTCCCTGTGCCGTTTGTATGTGGGTGGGGCAGGTGTGGTCTCTTTGTATATTAGTGTTTTAATTATGAGGACATGGATTTATGACATCAAATCCAAGGCTCTACCCAGTGTATGTAGTTGTCCAAATTTGAGCTGATTTGTCTCAGCTCTTTAATTGTCTCCTGGCTGTTGCAACATGCACATATACTAGCTCCAAGTTCCTCTAGAGCATCCATCCAAATTGGAGCAGCATAATATGGCCTAGTGGATAGATATTGGACTAGGCCTCAAGAGACCTGTGTTCTGTTCCCAGTTCTGCCACCAGCCTGCTGGATGGCTTTGGGCAAGTCACTTAACTGCTCTGTGTCTGTTTTCCCCATCTGCAAAATGGAGATGGTGATACTTATCTCCATTGTGAAGTGCTTTCAAGTCTGCTGATAACAATTTGTATGTAAGAGCTTGGTGGTATTATCAGGTATCCCTGGTTGGACAAGCATGTGTCCTCCTTGAATATAGCTGGTATGTCACTTATTAGTGAAGCTTTTAAGTAACTGAAATCAAATCATCAGCCTTAACAGCCCGTTGAGATCAACAGAGGCCGTTTTTTACCTCACGGGTGTTTCACTCTGTGAGGATGCAGACACACTAGGGGTTTGTCTGTGCTGCAGTTGATAACCCCAGGCTCGCCGGTGCCAGCTGGCTCAGGGGCTGTTTAATTGCAGTGTAGATGTTCAGGCTCGGGCAGGACCTCAGGCTCTAGGACCCTCCAACTTTGCAAGGTCCCACAACCCGGGCTCCAGCCCGAGCTGGAACGTCTACACCACCGTTAAACAGCCCCTAGCCCGACCAGCTGTGGGTTTTTAATGGCAGTGTGGACATACCCCAAGACCGCTCCATTTACACTGTGAAAGCCTGTACGTAGACGGGCTGGAGATGGAATTCATGGACAAAATTTTGTGAATACGGAAAAATCCACCAAAGGAGCATGTCCTCAGGTTCTCAATTGTTCTAGGATGGATCTGGATTTTCCCTAATTATTGAGTGAGGCCCCTATCCTGCAAAGTAGTCTGCAAGCATTCCTTTTCATGTCCCCCTTGATGTCAGAACATCCTACAGGTGTAAGGGTGCTCACAAGTAACTCTCTGAATGATCAGGCTAAGAGCTTTAGTCTGGATTTGAACCCAGAAACAGATGCTCATTATTTAATGTTTCAGAGAGCTGTGTGGGAGTCAAGCAGCTAAAATGTCACTCATTTCTTAGGATATCAGGGTCAGATCCTAATTTCATTTACATTTCAGATGCGTTAAGTGTTCAGAATGAAATTAAAGCAAGAAAACACTTGCTGGCAAACATTTCTTAACTGAAATGCAGAAGTGCCATCCTTTATAAGCCACTTCTGTATCCTAACCTCACAAGCTTTCACTGAAAAAGCAGTTACATTATAAGATCATTCTCATTCCATATGAGGCTAGTTCTCATTTTTTCCCTGTGTAACTAAATGACTTTAATTTGATCTTCCTACTCCTTGAGCTTTATTTCATTGCTCTTGATTGCCACAGAGAGTGATGTTTGACATACCCAGTGTTCTCTCACGTTCATAGTTAGTCACACATACTTCTAAACCCAGTCAGAAAACATGTTGGTTTAAACTTGGTTTTGATTAACTGATTTTGCAAAGTGCTTCAAGATGCTCGCATGGTAGATGCCAGAGACGGCTGAGATGGAAATAAGAAAGTTTATGTAAAAAAATGGGATAGGAACAGGGTTAGAAAGAAAGATTAATTGGGTGAAATGTTCAGGTCTGAGCATTTCCTGCTGAAAGTATGTGCTTATTTGGAAAGGAGAGGTAGGTTGTCTTGACAACTGCATAACATTGCATATCCTGGCTCATTTAAAAACAAAAGCAGTAGTAATAATAGTGCTTCGTATTTCTATAGTATCTTTCAGCCATGTGTCTGAACATGCTCTTAAAAATCAATTTTAACACTCGAGTAGAGTAGGTACTCTATTTAACTGCATGGTAAACTGAGGCAGAGCGCCCTTGGGGCTTGTGTAAGCTCAGATAAGGCAAGATTAAGATACTTCTATTCATGATGAATAGGTTCAGGATAGTGCAACTAGTCCTATTGAATCAGTGGAGGTGCTTGCGGAGAAAGCTACTACCCATGTGAATGAAAGGTTATCCAGATTTGTTACATTAATGAACAGTGGAAGTTGGGCATAAAATCAGATGTCCTGACTTTCCATTCATTGCTCTAACCATTAGCCTACACATCTTTGTGTTTACATAGATGTTTCCTCTGCCAGATAGATCTGATGCAAGTTTCAGAAATAAACAGCCCACAAAGGGCATTCAGCAACTTTTTCGTTCATGGAGTTTTGATGGTGAGGTTTGTTAGGGTTCAGCAGAGAAGCTCATGAAGTCCACGATAATGTTTCAGAGTAGAGTTTGGGAGGAAACGAACGGAAAATGGAAACAGAAGGAGACTGAAGAGGACCAAGTTGTTCGTGCTGTCATTTGCCAGTGATAGAAATTGAATATGCTTAAGAAGTTAGTTGAGTGACAGTATCCTGTTATATCTTCGATAACTTTATGGCATTAAGTTAAAACCTTATTGAATGAGAGTTAATACCTTTTGGGGTAAATAGTATTAAAAATGCAACTGTGTATGTAGTATTGGGGCACCGTGTGTGTACCTTTTCTAATAGGTAGGAGGGGTGCTAATGTACTTCCTCGGTTATCAACCCTTCGGAGCCAGGCCCCTGGAGAGGTGTGCATATACTAGTTCAGACTCTCTTCCCCAACCAGGGAACAAGGGGGCAAGGAAAGGGGTTTTGGATAAATAGCCTGGTTTTAAACCGGCTTGTGGCCTTCTTCCTGATCTGGCAAATGGACAGGACCCCTGGTCTGCAGAGGGCCTACTGGAATCCATGTTAGAGTTGGGGTGGTCTCTGATGAACCTACATGCATGCTAATAGGCTTTTTTATTGTTAATGGTTTTTCTATAGTGCTTTTTACCTTGAGACTAAACTAGGCGTGCATAGGAGAACTGTGTGGTAATTTGTATCTGTAGCAATGAATCTATTAACCATCTCTGAAGAGAAAGCAAACAGGCAGCCTGTCTGTGATGGGAATAACACCGTGAATGCTGGGAAATATGCAGTCTAGATATACCCTGGTCAGAAGGGTGGAGACCTGCACCTCTTCCCCCAAGAAAGGCAACAGCTGAGGGAACGTAGAGGTGCAGTTGCCCTGAACTGTGACAACCTGTTTGTGTGCATAATGACATGGATTCCTGCCAACACATTCTGCTAATATTCCATCAAAGAAGGAATTATGTGGGCTTATTTATGCTGTTGTACTAGTAACTCTTAAAAACACTATTGACAAACGGTGCATTTAAATCCAGGCCTCCACCGACACTTCTGAACAAGGGTCTCTTACAGCTAGATGAGCAATGCATGGCTGCTTATGGATGGATACTAATCCAAATGTATCAACTGAAAGACAATCAAGTTTCTTTCTTTCTTTCTTTCTTCATGCATACAGCAGAGGAGACTAAAACTTTCTGAATTTAGGAAATGCTTCTCTAAATCCACAGTATAGTCAAACGCCAGTTTACATGGCAGCTATTGAGATAGTCTAGTAATTGCAGCTATGAAGTGGAGATGTCTGCCACAGAATATTGAATAGGTAACCACACGTTTGCCGTGTGAGGATGCAGTCTCGGCAGTGGTTTCTTTTTGCACTTACAAACATGGAATGGGTGAAGAGAGTCTGTAGACAAGAGTTGGCTGTGCTGCATATGGATTAGGCTCATAGAGAGCCTTAGAAGAAGAGGACATGTCCAATTTGCCTTCAGGTATTTAAAGTTCTCAGGAAGCTCCAATAATGGCATTCGCCTTCAGTAATTGTCCATTTCACTACAGCAAAGGCTTAACCAAAATAGCTGTTTTAAGCAATTTGCGATTTGTAACCAATAGTAATTAAGCCAGAACACTAAAAGAACACTACATAGGGGATATGTCAATTGTCCTTTTTCTTTCTTGTATGATAAATAGTTAAGGGAAAATTAACTGGATTCCTCCTGAAGAAGCGTTCAATCAGTATTTGGTGATCTCTCACACTTTTGTTTTGACAGGCTTCAGAGTAGCAGCCGTGTTAGTCTGTATCCACAAAAAGAACAGGAGTACTTGTGGCACCTTAGAGACTAACAAATTTATTTGAGCATAAGCTTTCGTGAGCTACAGCCCACTTCATCGGATGCATAGACTGGAACACACAGCAAGAAGATATTTATACATACAGAGAGCATGAAAAGGTGGAAGTAGCCATACCAACTGTAAGAGGCCAATCAATTGAGATGAGCTATCGTCAGCAGGAGGGAAAAAAAACGTTTGAAGTGGTTAATCGAGATGGCCCATAGAAGGTGTGAGGATACTTAACATGGGGAAATATATTCAATTAGTGTTTTGGGGTACAGTACTCCCACCTGGATCTGCCAGGTGCTGTTCCTTCGGGACACAGTCAGACTTGGTGCTCATCTTCTGGCTAGGAGAAAGGGTGAGCAGCTCTGCCCATGACATTGGGCCTACTCCTGGAAGATGATTGGTTGGTTGGAAGTGTTCAAGTATGAAACAGATGTTGCCCTATTTCCCCAGCACATCATCTCTGTAAGGTGATGATATAGCTGCTTGTGTCTGTAAGATGTGATGACCAGCAATTATGCCACAGTCAGCATTATTTTAGCATTTCTAGTAGTGCAGAAATGTTCAACTCCTAGGTGGTGGTGGTGGGGTGTGTGGGTGGGTGTGAGGGAGTGAGAGGAAGAGTCACATTTTTTTGCCAGTCTTTGTTCCACAAGTAATTTATTCAAGAACCTGACATGTCAGATGTATAGGTTTGAAAGCAGGCGTAAATGTTATACTATGTAGACTGCTAGAGAGGCAACATTGACTCGCAGGGAAGTCACTGACTAAGTTACTCAGAGAGCTCCCTCTGCTGGCTGATAGCCAAAGTGAAATGCATCTTGGCTGCAAAAGCATCTGCCTGTTTGCCAAGCCAAAGTGTCAAAATTAAATGTGCAGTGGGAGGATTTAACAGTAAAGAGGAGATAACAATAAAATAGTGAGTCAGCACCTCTTATGCCATATTTGGCTTTGGAGCCCAGGCAGAGAGACTTTCTTAATGCTATTCAATAGCTTACCTAGCAGAAAGCAGTGTTTGCAGCTTTAAACTGAAATCACCTTATTTGCCAATGAAAAGTACACTCAGTGCCCCCAAAGTGCTTAAATGTAAGCTAATGTTTGGTGTTGGATGTTGAACAGTCTACATTTTACTTTAATTTTCAATAGATGCAAAGTTTACTCTGCAGATTGTGTGCAAATTGTTTAAAGGAGCAATCTTGGTCCAGCCTTTGCTGTAGTGAAATGGACACTTTTTTTTTTTTAGACACCTGTGTGTGTGATCTGGTTCTCAGAATAGATGACTTCATTAGGATTTGTGGGTGCCGTATGCCTCTGAAAATAAGTCATAGACTTAGGTACGTGAATTTAGGTTTCCAAGTCTGAAAATGTTGGTCCCGTTTCACGGGGGTGGGTGTCTACTATGAGTGGATTTCACAGTGTAGGATTTGGGGGCACTGTACTGTGTAGTAATGCTGCTGAAATCATCCCTTTTGTCATTTTATACAAATAAAGGGCAACTTTTATGTGTATTATAGACTGTTAGAGCCTGATCCAAAGCCCCATTGATGCAAAGGGGAGCTTTTCCACTGACTTAATTGGGTTTTGGATTGGGCCCTTATTTATGTTGAGTTCTAACCTCTTCAGATTCTCTTCACATAATGTAAAATGTGTCCTTTTGGGGTGAAATTGCTCACAGTTTATCGGGACTGGTAGGTATTGCAATTTGCAGTGTCTTTCCTTCCCTCCTCTCTTACTATGTTGGCACGTCTCTTATGGGATCATCATGAGTGAATAATGTTTTTTTTAAAGTAAATGTAAATTTGATCTGATTATTAATATGTTAGCTCTGATTACATTGTGTGAGGGAGCTTAATAGCATAAAGGTTACTGTACTTTACTAATGCTAATAACAACACACTGCACTTGTCCAGCGCCTTTCATTCCAGGATCCCAAAGAATTTTGAAAACATTTAAGTCCCAAGCCACACCTGTATGGTAGGTACCTAGTATATCTGTGCCTCTGTTTGCCCACCTGTAAATGATGTCCTAACCTAGAAACTGACAGAACTGAGAATACAACTGGGGAGCCTTGATTCCCAAGCATCTCTTCCTTGAGATTTCCTTCAGATCTTAACCTGTAAATACTTGTCCAATTATCTGAGGTCCTGCAGTTTTTCTGTTAATGTAATTACAATGGAGAGCTGTGTTACACATTTCTGACCAGCAGACCAAAGGCATTCTTGACTTGTCAATACCATTGTTTCTTTTGGTTTATACTCAGTGCGGGTTTCTGTGCAATAGGTTTGATATGGTTTATTTTAAATATTTAAAATCAAATCTCAGCCGTCTTGCATTTAGAAGAGCTTGGTCTAGAAGACTGTTCTGTACATTTTTTTCTATAGTTACCAGCAGGAAAGTTTTTTTGTTTTTGTTTTTTTTTAAGGACTGAAGCTAATGAAAACCTCTTGGAACAGCAGGTCATTTGGCAGATACTGTGTTCCCGGTGCCTACTGCTATGTCACAGGAGGTTGAAACAGCAAGAACAGAGCCCATGTTGAATATATTTACTTTTACCTGCTCTGCTGCAGATTAAACAGGAACAGATTTTTGGCTCTGAGCATCTGTGCATAAATTCAGTCTGAATAGCCAAGTTATTAAATGAGATCACCTTCTGAAAAATAATACCAAGCACAACCATTTTTAAAAAAATACAAGAATACCTCCTAAGCAGTCAAACAAATGTGGGGCTCCCACATTATAAAGATCTCCGGTTTTAGCATATTTAATCTTTTATGCAGCTTTCTGGCTAATTTTCCTGAGGGTAGAAGGTTGCTTCAAAGCAGGTGTGTTCTTTGCATTAAGTTTGTGTTTTGCTTTTTGTTTGTGTGCAAATCTAATAATTGTGACAGGGCCAGTTTGACAGCCTTGAAAACTGAAATCTCTCCTAATCCAGGAAGATTACAGGTACATTTCAGATTGTGACAGTGCAAGTTTACCCATTTTACCCCACCAATATGCCTCCCCCCCATTCTATAGACACTTCAGTGGAGCCTCCGTGCCCATTCAGTCCTTTCCCTCTGAGACTTACAGCAGTGCTTGCTGACTGTTGATGTGAAAAACCTCTTCACTGAGGTCTAGACTGAGGGGGAAAAAATGTATGTAACACAAGCTGCAGAATAACCATCAGGTAGAAACAACTTTCAACCACTGCCTGGCAGGGTCGGTTTTGAACCAGCGATCTGGAAGCAAGATGTTCTTTTTTCCATTTCCAACCTCCTGAGAAATTGAGAGGACCGGCAATGGGGGAAACTGTGTGTGTATAAACTGGAAATGTAAAATGTGAAAACAAAACAGGAGTATTCTTGACAAATGTTGGCATATCATTGAGTAACTCGCATTCTTCAAGAGTGTCCTCATATATAGAACAAAAAGTTCCAGTTTCCAAGGATTGTTGGGGAATAGAAATGCTCTAGCAATACTCCCTCCCTGCTGGACATACTGGGAGTTACTAATGATGGAGAATACCTCATCCATGCTGGGAGACTCCTGCAATGGCTGGTTATCCTGCATTATTGCTGCTTTGGGTATAGCTGAGGATCTGGCCCAAATCTTTGTAAGTGGTTTACAAACTGGTAGTCTGCAGAGCCGGTTTGCTCACAAAGGGGAAACATCCACCAGGCTTCGACCTTCTACCATAACAAGTGCGACCATCTTTACTTTTAAGTACTGAGTGTTAGATCTTAAACATGCCATTTTACAATTCAGTGAAAACTGCTTTTATTGGACCAAATGGTACTGCATCATTCAATCACATGGTTAGGGATTATCACATAAACAACCTACATTGATTTCTTGCACCTTGTACTTCTTTCTGGAGATTGGGTCAATTAGCTTGAGTTGGCTGAAGCTGTACTTAGTGGTCATGAGAAAATTCATTCATTATTTTAACAGGAATATATATCTGATGCACCTGTATACATGCAAGAATTGCTATTTTATAAAACCATCTGTAGTGTCCATGCAAAGGTAATTCACAAATAAACCTTCTAATTACATGGATGAAAACAGAATCAAAGTTAAGTAATCCAGATAGCTTCCGAGGAACTCTGGTGGTGTCAGTAGATTCCTCCAAAAACTCCTTAGCTCTGGAAACTTGTATGCAAGTCCTGCCTTACGTTAAGAGTGAAAATATGTCCTAGTTTTACCTTACTAGAGGTGTGATATGCTTTGCTCAATCTCAAATGCCTCCAAATCCGGCTTCATTAGTGGGGTTTTTTTTACATGCATTTGCTGACCACATCTGGTTCACATGAATGCTGTTCAGGGCGGCAACATTTCCATCAAAGCTGGCTATGAACTTTGTTTGAACATCTAAAAGTTACTTGTGGCTGCTGTTCCTCGGTTTCTTCCAAGCTTGAACCCTCTTTTTTTAGGATAAGTCACATGGATTTTGTTCAATATGGCCACTGAGCTTACTAAACTCTTGTGAGCATGCACGACCCCATCAAACCTGAATTTACCTTACAACGTTGCAGTGAGAAAAGGGGATTTTCACACAAAGAGGTTGACCTAAAATATTCATCAATCCATTCTGAAGCCAACTGGTCAGCATTCCCACAGCTCCTTCCCTTGAGAGGAATCCACATTGGGGGGAAGAATGGTCATAGAGGTGTGGTGAAGATAAACACATTAAAAATGGTGAGGCTCTAATGCAGCCCCGTGACTGTATTTAAGTACCATAGACAGCCACAGAACCACCACAGCACTTGGTACAATACTGCTGACAATCCCTCATGTTCTTCTAAGTCAGGACTAAGGCGACTAGGCCAGGGGTGGGCAAACTTTTTGGCCAGAGGGCCACATCAGGGTGCGAAACTGTATGGAGGGCCGGGTAGGGAAGGCTGTGCCTCCCCAAACAGCCTGGCCCCCGCCCCCATCTGATCCCTTCCACTTTCTGCCCCCTGACTGCCCCCCTCAAAACCCCCCACCCATCCAAACCCCCCACCCGCTCCTTGTCCCCTGACGCCTCTTCCTGGGACCCCTGCCCCTAACTGTCCCCCAGGACCCCACCCCCTATCCTATTCCCCATCCCCCTGCCTCCCCAAACCTCTGCCTCATCCAACCGCTCCTTGTCCCCTAACTGCCCCCAGGACTCCCTGCTGTATATCCAACCCCCCGGCCCCAGCCCCCTTATGATGCCACTCACAGCATCATGTCTGGAGCCATGCCTCCCGGCCGGAGCCAAACACACTGCTGCGCTGCCTGGCATGAGCACGCAGCCCTGCCACCCAGAGCACTGCCACGCGGTGGCATCGCTGCAAGGGAGGGGGGATAGCAGGGGAGAGGCTAGGTGCTAGCTGCCTGGCCAGGAGCTCAGGGGGTGGACAGGATGGTCCTGCAGGCCAGCTGTGGCCCACGGGCCGTAGTTTGCCCATCTCTGGACTAGGCAGAGAACATACAGGGAAATCTACACAATGCCCCACCGCACCGTCACTGGTTCTAATTAGTCCATTTTTATGAGCTCCAGAGTCAGTCAAAAATGAGGAGCCCTCCCTTGGTGTAGTTTCCTGTTTGCTGGGTGCATATAAAAGAGACCTGGCTATGATGTATGTTAATAACGAGCTGATAATGTAAGCCAGCCCAGAGATGTTGAGTTAGTCTGGTATGCTGCCAAGTGGGAGGTGAAAGTTCAGGGACTGACTCCTGTTGCCAAGACTCAGTCCTGTGGAGAAGGTCTGCCCATTAACAGATTGAGTTTCTCATTAGGGCTACACGCTTTACGCTTAAAACTGAAACCCGAAAGCTGAAACCCAATACCAGTAAAAGCCTGCTGAACAGAGTGGCAGATTTACGGGTAAATGCAGGATTAAAGGAATACTTGGCACAGCTATCGGACTGGAAACCTGGCTGGCCTTTGAGGATTGCTCCATATCGCAGGTCTTCCCTTTAAGACTAGCGTGTAATGACCTTCCTTTCTGTCACTGCTCATCCGATACAGCCCCCAGGCAGGAGTTGTACATTACCCATTCTCTTAAGGGCCATATCCACCATTGGCAGGGTGATTCCAGGCTACTGCATCGAACGCAAAACAGCACAAATACAGGATTCGCTTAGGGGACTCAGTGTAATGCAAACAGACCCTTATGCCGTCTCTGGCTGTAGGGCACATGTGCCAGTTCTTGGTGTTCCCTTGGAGCAGCTCGGTATTTATAGTATCTCTAAACGTACTCTGGTCCCCTCTCTCCTCTGTTTTGAATGAGTGTCTCCAGCAGCTATCAAAATGACCTGCTCAAGTTACAGCATGTCACGTTTATTGCAGCCGGCCATGAATGGAGCTCCTAGGTGGCTGTGTCTGTACCTGAATTGAAGCTCAGCCAGGTTTAAATAGCCTCCTAACCGAGAAAAAATAGACACTACTACAGTCCAGAAGCAACTGCAAACCAAAACTAGTTTACAGGAGTGTGCTCCAGGACATTGGGCCATTAGGGCAGTATTGGTTTTATAAGCGCATGTACTGGAAGGAAAAATGATTCCCATAAAAGTTTTTTGGATTTTGAACGTGCGTGACCCGTTTAATGAGACTTGCACTCTTCTGCTTTAATTGGCTAGCCTAACAGAGGGAAGCTGTGACTGGGAGATGCAAGATAAGCACTGTACACTGAGCAATGTTTGAATTATGCCCAGCATAACTATTAATAGTGATTTGCTGTTATTAATAATTTGACCTAATTGTTTTGTTAACCGAATGAAGGAGATAAAGCTGCAGAAGTGGAGGCATCGGTGAATGTTATCTTAACCCTCTTCCAGCACAAGGGCTTTCATTGTTTCTGCCTGCCCCCAGAAGCAACTGGCATCCTTAATCGCAGCTGACATGGTATTGTCTTGATCCCAACTGCCAGGGACAGTCGCTTTGGACCAAATTCCTGCCTGGCGTAACTTCATTGACCTCTGGGGTTACACCAGGGAGGAGGTATTTGACCCATTATTCACTCAGACAGGATGAGCAGCCAAAGTGCTGGGAATTAGGTCAGGCTCTGCAATGAAAATACACTCCATATAGAGAGTGTATGCAAGCAAGTATGTTTCACTTAATTGTGCCCACTAAAGTTCACCATGGTTTGTGTTATAAGTGAATCAGAGCTCGCAAAACAGTGTTTGCCAAACCTGAGTCTTCAGGGGATCCTAGGGCAGAGAAGAAACTGAGAGCAGAGACCAGAGTATGGATCTGAAGTCCGCTAGGGACTTCACCTTGGAGGTTTAATTGACCTAGGAACAGCTTAGATCCTAGGGTGATTGGTGCTATAGAAAAATCGTATGGCAGATAGCAATATGAGGAAGATGCCTAGGAATGAGGTTTTAGGGGTGCTTAGCTGCAAATTATCCCATATATGGGAGACCTCAAAAGGTGACACGAGAAATCCTATATGGAATCTTAAATGCATGCAACAGTGTGGTTTGTGTGTAACCATGGAACTATAACAAGCCCCTCTTCCATTTCACTAGCACTGTAGTTCACTTGTCTACACTATGAGGGGGGGAGATCAATCTAAGTTATGCAACTTCAGCTATGTAAATAACGTAGCTGAAGTTGACGTACTTGCATCTACTTACCACGGAGTCCACGCTACACTTTGTCGACGGGAGAGTGATCTGCAGTCGATTTAGTTGGTCTTCACTAGACCCGCTAAATCGACCGCTGATGCATCGATTGGCACGCGTTGATCCCCCAGTAAGTATAGACAAGCCATAAGTATGAAGAACAATGGGGCTGACCATCCACACAGGCATAGGGGCTAGCTGTGGGAGAGGAACGTGGAGTTCAGAGCTGGGGTTTTAGGGCCCCAAGGACTCTTAACATGCCTTGTACTTGCAGGAATCCCACTGGCAATGGAGCCCTTCCACACTTCCAATCAGATCAATGGGTCTTATTCATCTGTAACCTCTTCCTCTTCTTCGGCTTCCTTTGTCACCTGAGCCAGTAGGCTCACCCGGTGCTTTAAAGCCATCAGTACAGTGGTGAGCCTCATGCTGCCGATATGGAGAGCGGGTTGTGTTGACATGCCCTTCCCTTCAGACCCCCCATGCTTCCCTGGCCCTCAGAGGAAAGATTAAAAGCACTTCTGACATTAAATAGGATAAATCCTGGGGTGATATTATGTAAACGTATTCGGTGTGTGCTCATTAATTTCCCTGAGGATCCAGAAACACTCACCAAAAAAGGGAAAAAATTAATTCTACCTTTAAGGGCTGCACCTGTTGGAAAAACATATCTGCATCACAAGCGGCTAAGCTCCCGTGTCCACAGCTGGCTGAGTTTGGGAGAGGACCTGTTGCTGGGGCATAAGGGGGAGGAGGTTGAGAAGTTATTTTTTTGTCCTTTCTCAGTATAACACTTGATTAATTTATAGCAGTTTTAAGTTTCACTGCTTTGCATAGGGGCCTGCTGGTGGGTTTCTCTCTTTGGCTCTCCAGTATTGTGAAGGTTTGGGGCACTTGATCTCTTGCAGAGTTGGCACTAGCATTTTTTGAACAGCCCAGTGTTGTCACTCCCAACATACAGCATAACAGACTCCTGTCCATCACTATCACACCCCTTCGTCAGGGGGGCGGCGGGGGGCTTAAGAGTGCTAGAGGAGCACTGAGATGATTCTTGGGGATGCAGCTCACACATCAGATTCTTTTTACATCAAAAGTGTGTGTGCGCACATGCACTTTTAGGTCTTGTTCCCCACCTCCACCCTCCAACGCACACACATACTTAAGCCTTCTGCTGCAGAAATGGAGTCCAGTAGCTTATTCCTTTCAGCACTAGCAATCGGTCTGATATTTCCAAAGCTATTTCTACAAGGAAAAGGGTGAGAAACTCCTCCCCACCCCCAAATATAAAGTATGAGCTTCCGCTTTACACCCGCCCAAGAGAGTCAGTGGCTTCAGGCTTTTTGGAGGCATGCAGGACAGTTCTGCATCTTTCCTATCCTCCCAGCCCACAGCGTTCTGCCAACAACATTTCATGTTGGATGTCGGAGCATGGCGGGCACCTACCGGTCTATGGTGAAGTCACAGATTTGGCAGTACAGTGCCAGGTCTGATGATGCGCTCAGGAGTATCACTTCTGGGCAATGTTTCCACAGTAGAGATGGGCTGTTCCTGGAAATCCCGTGACTAGCAGTAGCCCCTCACACAGTGAGATCTCTGAATGTTGCTGGCTCAGATGCCTGAGGTACTGGTCTCTGCTGCTGAGATGAGTGTTTTAGGGCTCCCCGCTGAGTAGTTTTGCAGCCCAGGCTGTGCTCATTTCTAATCCTTACACTGGTCTCTCCCTGGCACCAGGACAGATTTCAACAGTGATTCACCCACTGATGAGGCCTTTTTCAATTGAAAAAAGAAGATTGTTTACCGGCTGCGGGTAAAGCAGTTCTAAGTGTGGTCACATCAGCGAGGTCACCGTTTGGAGGCAGCTCTCAGTTGTGCTGTGGTGGACCAGCCTCAGTTCTTTAACCTTTGCTGTTAATTAACCCTGAGAAAGGAGGTGCTTTTCCACACTGATTTCCAGATGTCTGTTTATGAGGCTCTCCTGCCGCCAACTTGGTGTGGAAATCCTACCTCTTGCCCAATGATAACGTTATTTTGGGGGTTACCTGTGTTGCTGAGGCCATTTCCCCTCCAGGCAAGGCCATCCCCAGCTTCGTGTCTTACTTGACCTCCTCCTAAATCCCCTTGTCTTGGGTCCGAGGTGAAAAACGGGGACCTATCCATGGAATTTGGATTTAAGAGGCCTAGTTTATGTGTAGATACTAAAATGCTTTGTGTTTGGCACCTCAGGCTCCAAAGAACTCTGAGGAGGATGGGGGAGAAGAGGCAGAACAATTTGTCTCTCTTTACTGTCAAATGAAATTTCCATATGAATATCTGGTCCTCAGCTGGTGGAGATCAGCATTGCTCCTTTTATAAATCAATATGGGTTTATTGAAATTAACCGCTGAGCATTTGTCTCTATATCTCACTGTGTGAATCCTCCCCTTCCCCCCCCCCCACCCCCGCCATGTGGTGAGGAAACCCAAACAGACACTTAGAAGCTAGAGACACAAAGTGGGTGAGGTAATATATTTTACTGGACCAGCCTCTCTTGGTGAAAGAGACCAGCTATCAAGTTTACACAGAACTCTTTTTCAGGTCTGGCCCTCTATGTAAGTTCAAAAGCTTGTATCTTCCATGCTCAGAAATTGGTCTAATAAAAGATATTACCTCACCCACCATGTCTCTCTAATATCTTGGGACTAACACGGCTACAACAACACTGCCAACAACTTATGAACCTGCTGGCTCAGACCCAAAACTTCGTGTGTGTGTGTGTGTGTGTATGTATGTATGTATGTATATTCATGGAGTGATGTGATTCCAGGGAGGAATAAGGTCACCTACCACCCTGATCTAAGGTTCTTCTGCCTCCATTGTTAACGCCGAATGGCCTCGGTGCTTGTCAGGGTTATTTCAGACTTCCTCACTGTACTCTGTATTTGGCCAACAGCCATACCTACTTGTTCTGCTATCCTGCCAGCCCTTACAAGCCAAGCAGGCTCAGACCATATTGAAGGGAAGGCGTCCAAAGTGTACCAGTGTGCTGCAGCAAGTCGTGTTGTGATACAGTAGGTGGCACTCTCCCATCAAAGGCATTTCTGAACCGGTGCTCCAGTATAGTACTAGGGGGCATTGTGCTGGTGGAGCTGCCATCTTTCAGGAGATGTAAAATTAAGATACTGAGCACTTATGGTCTTCAAAAGATCCTGTCATATATTTGCATGAGTAGGGGTCCAGGTCCCCAGTGTCCTGGCCAAATTCCTATTTGTAGCCCAAAAAGCTCTCCCCTGCTGTACTGAATAAAATATTCTTTCACTCTTGTCCTGAACTGCTGTGTATTGTGGTAGGTTGTTAAATAATTGCCAGGTGCCACCTTAAGTGGCTGCACTTCAGGGTGGGTGAAGTGGACCCTGGACACACAGTTTGTATTTCACTTTGTAAAGCAGTTTGCAATCCATCCTGGGGAAAAAACACTTGTATGTATGATGATATTTTTATTCCCTTATTATTTCTATCTATTCAAGAGTTCATGTTTTGAACTGGTTAATATTGCATTTCCAGTAATCTATTACTATCATGAGGCTGGTGGAATTGCAGCTTTGAATTTGAAATCAGATCTCAGCAATATAGATTCTTATAATAGCTCAGTGGTTTGAGCATTGGCCTGCTAAACCCAGGGTTGTGAGTTCAATCCTTGTGGGGGCCTGTCTGGGGGTTGGTCCTGCTTTGAGTAGGGGGTTGGACTAGATGACCTCCTGAGGTCCCGTCCAACCCTAATATTCTATGAAATACTACACTATAAATAGATGTCGGCTCAGGTTTGCTCCTAGTGCAAATGGATGGAACACCATTGAAATCTGTGGAGTTGTGCTCATTGACACCAGCAAAGGATTTGGCCCTCAGTGCTTCACAGAGAAGTAAAAGAAATAGAACCCGATTCTCTGTTGCACTGAGAAGCCGTTGAGATCAATCTGAATGGCATGATTTACACCAACTTCGCATTGCATGGGTGTAAATGATGCATAAGTAGGGCAACAGAGAAATAAGACTTTGGTTCCTGCTCCTAAGCATTTACAGTCTAAGGGTACTTCTACACGGCAATAAAAGACCCATGGCATGGCTGTGGCTGGCTTGGGTCAGCTGACTCAGGCTCGCGGGGGCTGGGGCTAAAAATTGCTGTGTAGATCCCGGGCCCACAAGTGACCAGGGTCCCAGAGTCCAAATATCTACACTGTAATTTTTAGCCCCGCGAGCTTGAGTCAGTTGACCCAGGCTCTGAGTCTTGGTGCTGTAGGTTTTTATTTATTTCAGTGTAGACATACCCCTTAGGGTCTAATCCTGGAAGCATTTACTACCAGGTGTGATGTTTACAGAGTCTGGGCCTAAATTAAGGTATAGTTAAATGTGTGATGCTATGACAGATATTGGGAGGGGTGGCAGAGTTGCTTTTTTGCTGCTCAAACTTTTTTTGATCGGATATTCTGAATGTCTCCTATGAGACCATAGACAAAGCAATGGGAAACCAAAAGGATTATTGAATGTGGTTGTTTAAAACTGCCACTAATCCAAACCACATAACCAACAGAACTGATCTGTGGTATCTCTGTAAACTTTTCATTTTGATGATGGTCCTGGGGAAAGTGCTGACAAGGAAATGGAGCTGTTACCCTGGAAAGGGGTTTGCTCTGCTGCTTGCACTTAAGGTGGGCTGACATCTAGTCAATTAGAACATGAAAAAACGTCCAAGTGGGTAAACAAAAATCCATAGCATCAGTGTAGCAATACTGGAATGTTAAGGACTTAAAAGTAGCTCATCAGTCTGTACGCACTAGGGTCCTGAAACTACTGTACTAATGATCTGCTACTACTGCTCTTCTTAGCTCAGGATTGCAGGGGTCTGTGGTCTTTTTGTAGAAGATTCTGGAGAGATTATTATGAATTAGCTTTGGAAAAAGTAGCTTTTTGAAAAAGTGTGTGTGTGAATAGGGAACAGTAGGGAAAAACATTGCATTTTATTCATTGGCTATAGTTTCTTGTCTTCCTACACCTAGGTAGCTGATCTTCTAGGGCTCAGTCCTGTGAGATTCTGAGTGCCTCCTGCCTTGTTCTTAGTACCCTCAACTCCCATTGAAGTCTGGCAGTGGAGAGTGCTCAGCAAAGTTACACACTTCAGGATCTAGGCTCCAATCTCATGTTAAACATGGACTATGTATAAAACAATTCAGTATCTGGACAGAGGAGTGACTAGAGCAGCTGAAGAAAGGGCAGTGCTATTTACAAAGAGAGGTAGAGAGAAGGATGTGGCTAGAAGAATTGGCATATTGTCCAGGGCAGACTTGTTTGTTCCCATCGCTGTAACGTGTATGTTCCCATTTACAATACCTTAATAACCATAATATGTATTCAAACCGTGAGCTTTTTGTATATTAGATCAAAGCATGACATCTTGGCCAAGCTTTTAAAATGTGACTAGTGATTTTAAGTGTCTTCACTTTGGATTGACGTGATTTTCAGATAGGGCTAACTGGAATCCTTTGAAAGTCAGGCCCCTTCAGGATGTCTCAAATGGGACACCCTGGGCTTGAGGTATCCCATATCGCTAATTACTTTATGAAATCTTGATCCCCGATCCTTCTTTCTTCTCAGTTTCTGACCCACATTGGGACATTTTTGCAGGCTTTTAAAAATAACAGTGCTTTGCCTTTTGATATGAAACTTTTCAGCTGATGATCTCAAAGGGGCAGATTTTGAAAGGTATTTAGGTGCCTGAAGATGAAGATAGAAGCCCAACACCTATTGGTTTCAATGGGAGTTAAGTTCCTATCTGCTTTTGAAAATCCCCCTGGGCACTCATCTGCCTCTTTAAATATCGGGCTCAAAGTTATTTACAAATGTTACCAGTGAGGCTTCATTGACTAGCTGCTTCTATTCTTATTTTCTAGGCAGGTAAACTGAGTTGCATAGAAGTTGCATGTGGTCACAATGAGTCATTGTCAGAATAAAGAATAGAACTGAGGTGTGCCAACTCCCTCTCCCCTATGGTAAGCATCAAATCAAATCAGTTTACATGTTGTTGCTTTGGGTTTCCGCAGGAGCCATGAAGTATACCACAACAAGGCAGACCTCACTGGAACCAAATGACTTCATATGACATTCACCTATTGTAAATCGCTCTTAAAACATTTTACATCTACTGGCAGGAGGAAGGAAGTTGTGTGAACGATGCCTGATGTAGAACTTAGCTTTTCCAACGCTCATCCAGATACAAAGCCCTTTGTTAACTGAAATTCCAATATCAGGTACAATCTTTGACTTTAAACAATGAACTAGGCGATATATGTCTGATGGCCTTACCAAAAGAGACATGCCATAATGTCGGCACTGAGAGTGGGAGCAATTTTTTGTAACTTCCATTGACCTTTGCACATACATGATTTTGCATACACTTTTAAGGTCATCAACCAATCTGAGAAACAGTTTATGGATTTCACTCCTGAATGTCAGATGCAGTCTTTGGTTGACATATGCATCAGTTGCAAGAATGAGCAGGAGAAGGCAGGTTTGCAAATGAAAGGGCACTGCTAGTTTCCATAGTCAAAAGGACAGGCAGATATAACCATATAACCAAACATAAATTGCAGTGTGTGGTCTGTCATGAAATGACACAAAATCAATTTATGGTGTTCACTTTTCTAATTCTATAAGTATTAGACTTTGTTTCTGGATTAGGTACTAAAGACCCTCCTTTGCACTAGGGAAAAACTTTAATAACCATTTATATATGCAAGTGTGTGTGTATATATAAAGCCAGTGGTCCTGATTTAGTGCACAGGAATCAGTACTACTAGCCTCTGGAATAGTCCTACTATATCAGACCCGAGGTGCATTTAGTTCATTATCCTCTGAGAACGATTGGTATCAGATGCTTCGAAGGAGGATGTATGAGCTCCACAAGAGCAGATGTGGGATAATCTGTCCCCCTACGTTAGGTCTCATCCTGATCTCCCATAGCTAGAGTTTGGCTTAACCCTCAAAATGAGATTTTAATATCCCTTCCGAAAAATATTGTTGTCTTTATTTACAACTACTCTGGATATTCTTGATATCAATATAAATATTGAATCCCCTTTTAAAAATCTTTTTAAATTCGTGGCCTCAATGACTTCCAGTGGCAATGAGTGACATGGTTTAACTACACATTGTATTTCCCTTTATCAGTTTTGAATTTCCCACCTTTTTAATTTCACCGAAAGTCCTTGTTCTTGTGTTAAGAGAGAGATCAGAAGTTTCTGTTCTCCCTATCTTCTTTCGTGTCCCTAGACACATCTGCTCACCATTCTGTGACTGCTCTGTTCTTCCTCTGCTGGAAAAGAAGAGAAGAGAGAAAAGTACTTCCTCTTTGTACAGTTGTTCAGGAGAGGCCCATGGATATCTGCTGATGTTCAATGTGGAGTTTGGCTTTAATAAGTCACAGAAGATAATTTCCCCAAAGGACGCAGGGATTTTGGGGGGAAGTCTGGTGAAATTACACAACCCATTCATCAATGTTCTTGCAATTTTCATTTAAAAGCAGGTGAAATGCTACATATTGAACAAAGAAAGTTAATTAATTTCCAGGCTATTTTAATAAAATATGAAATGTGTTGAAAATACCTACATGTGCTGTCTCCTGCCATCCCTTGTTTGATGTGGTATCAGTGACTCCAGGCAAACAGGATTAAGTAAGGTTCAAACTACATCTCTGCTTTAAAATAAAAGGTCCTATTAGTTGCCAAGGGTATCTGTAGTTTCATGCATAAATGTGTATGGGATTTTGATACCAGATAGGGAAATACTACTAATCCTCATCACAGGATTTTGGTTCCCAATTTCCTGACATCAGGATTCTTAATAGAGCTGAGCAAACAATTTGCGATCTATCATTTATGTGACAAAATGGTCCTCTTTCTGCCTACACAATGTGTGTGAACAGAATGCAGTTTTCCCCAAATGTATTCAATATATGAATTATCTGACGGATTTGTTTTCACATTTCTTTTTAACTATATGAACTAGTGGCAAACGTTTTGCCACAAGCATGTGACTGGTCAAATAAGTCATGTTGTTTGAGGTTTATGTTCCTTGGCTGGATGTGAAAGCACTTCTGGTGCATATAAATATGTGAGCTGAAAATCCGGCTTGTACAAATGGCTGGTCATGCAACTTTTCCAGTTCCCTTACCTTGAATTTTTGTAGATTTTTTTTTTTTTTACGGCCAGAGAGGCCATTAGATCATCTCGGCTGACCTCCTGCCTAACGTTTCCAGACAGTGAACGCAAAAGGGATGGGTCATAGGTCTCACCCCCACTTGGAGCTGTTGGGTTCACAAGATGGGGACCTGCATGGATCCTTCTAAACTTAAATTCTAGTTTAGATCTGGTAAAAGCTGCCACCACCCAATAATGTACGTGTATTGGGACACAGTCCTTCCCCAAAATCCTTGGGGATCCCAAGAGCCCCAAATCCATGGAGTTCTTACACCCAGGAGAAATAAACCATTCCCCCCTGCTTCCTCCCCCCTCCCTTTTCCTAGGAGAGATACCGGGATTTAACTACAGAGGGATGCCTCCCTCCTCCCCTTTCCCTGAGAATTCACCCAAGGAAAGATCAACCAAGTCCTTAACAGAAAAGATTTATTAAAGAATAAAAAGAAAGTAACTTGTCTCTGTAATACCAAGATGGAACAATACACAGGGTCTAAACTTATCAATCTCTGGAGAGAATCCCCCCTCCTTTCTTTCTCAGTAAAAGCAATAACAGTACAGAATTAAAGAAATTCTATAGCAAAACACAGAATTGCAAATACAGAAATAAAAGTATAAGAATACTAGTTCTTTGCTAATACTCACTAGCTTGAATAGAAGAATTTATTGCAGAAACCTGGGAGGACTTGATTAAGATGTCTGGACTCCCTCAACTCCCAAGAGAGACTCTCTAAAAACAAAGAACAGAAAAAAAAAAAACTTCTCTCCACAGGGATTTGAAAATATCTTGTCCCTGATTGGTCCTCTGGTCAGGTGTTCACAGGTACTGCTTGTTAACCCTTTACAGGTAGAAAAAAACCTTAACCCTTAACTAACTGTTTATGACAGGATGGGAGAACAATTAAGGTCATTATGAAATCAATATGAATATTTACAGGCACTTTTTGCAGTATTTGCTGAGTTCTAGTTGTAAAAGGAAGATTTCTGAGAGTTCCGTACCTTCTACAGCCATTAAATATGCTGCCTTCTGTAGCAGAATAGTGGGAAAGGAACAAGAAAATGCAGCCATTGACTTTTAGAGGGGAAGAGAACAGCTTTGATTTAAAAAATCTTCTCAGCCTTTTTGCCTTTTTACTTTTCCTTAATGTGCCTTTCTAGGTTTAGACTGTGTGATTGCAGTGCAGGGAGTGGGATGGAGGGCTGGGGGTGGGAGGCAGGGCACTGGGCAGTATGGGATACCATGGGGGGATGACGACAGTGCAGAGCACTGGGGAGAGGGCTGTGTGCGCGCGCAGGCACGGACAATACCGAGTGCCAAGGGTGGACTGTTCTTTGGGAGGGCCGTGCTGGGAGGCAGGGGCAGTGTGGGGCACCAGAGGGATAGGGCAGGGGCAGTAGGGAGAGTCAGGGGCACAAGACTCAGCCACTCGTGGGTTGGCTTGGCCAGTACAGAGCGGTGTGCTCTGCACCGTCTGTGGGGGAGGCATAAGGTCCCAGCCCAGCTTGCGGATTGGTGTGGAAGCAGAGAGAGGATGGCCATTTCTCCCCCTTTCCTCCCCATTGCAGGTGATTTGCTCCCTGGGGGGATTATTATGAAATCTGCTGTTGCACGGGCCATACAGGGTTCAGGAGAAGTCCTTTGCAAGGGTGGATTCCTTCTTCTCATTTGGCCGCCTCCTGCCCAGGCCCTCTGGCCGAGGGAGGAGGCAGATGATTTTCTTGAAGGCTCAGTGGCTCTTTAAACATCAGTCAGCAAGTGCGCTTGGCGGTTGGCCAATCTCCTCGCACCCAGCTTCCAAATCCGTAACTTCGGGATCAAAGGAAAGTTATTTCAAAATTACCTTAGCTCAGGATGGCTTTAAAATATCAGGGTTTTATGACAGCTCCATTGAATCCAGTGCCTGGGGCCCAGTTCTCATCTTGGTATCCGAGAGAGAATAACCTAGATCAGGGTTCAAGGTTTGCTATCCAGTTTCAGCAATCTACCTGGGTGGTTTAGCCTCTTTCTCAAAGAGTTTCTCCGATGGGATATCCAGAATTTAGACCTTGTATACACAAAAGGTGTACTGCTTTACTTATACTTGGGAAAGTGGTGCAACTTCCCTAATATGGATGCATTTATACAGGTATAATGTGCTTATACCAATATAGTTTATTTCCATACAGATATAGAGCACCTTTATACTGATGTAACTGTGTCCACATTAGGGGCTGTCAATCACCACCCCCACCACCACCAACATAGCAGATGGGTACAGAAAACTGTGTATCTAGGCCTTATTGAATTCTCAAGACAGACCTCTATTCCCTAGCTCTTTGTGAGAACTCTTTTTTCTCTTAATGGTTTGAGCATGAGTAGGTTTAATATTGAGAAATTCATCCCTGGCATCTGACCACCACATCCAACCGTCATTATGAGCTTGATTCCTAATTATTCTCTAAAAGGTAATTTTCCTTTTAGGGTATTCATGCTAATCTCCTTCTAACAAATAAATGAAAATGTGGTCACTCTTTCAAACAGAATAAAGCATGAACTTAATGGATGCTTCATTTAAATCATGCATTAGAATATAAAATTCAGAAAAACTCGCCAGTGTGTTTGAATAGATTCACTGATCAGTTTAGAAACAGGAGACTGTGAGGCTGATCAGCAGACACACTAAAAAGTACATGTAGTCTATTGATAATTAGTTATACTAGAGGGGAGTTAGAGGGCATGAAAGTTATTGGGGAGAGATGGAAGAGTATAAAAAATTCTCTGAAATAATGGTCTATACCTGCAACTTCTCATGATTAGGATTCAAAGTGAAGAGAACGTGTCTAACCACTTTTTATCAGTTATAGGCTTGAAATTGGTATTAAAATAAAAAGGCAGTCAAGCTATCAGCACAAAATTATAGTACTCCATTACGTATGGCAGAACAGAAGGTGGGACCCATTAGATTACAATATAAAAGCAAAACATTTTCTCTTCTTTTCTTTTTTCTGTGCGCCAGTCTGTTCAGATAGCTTTGCTGTTTACTCTGACGATTTCTTTTATGCTGTTGGGGACTGAGATTCTTAAATGGGGAGCTGCAGTGGTCATGTTACTAGATACCAGGCTAAACCCTGTTCACCTCCGTCATGTGATTGATTTGGAGTGAAGGGAGTGTGAGCAAGGCCATAGAGATTCAGCCCATTTTGTGCCCCCGAATTATGTGGCTGAGCATAGAATCATAGAATATCAGGGTTGGAAGGGACCTCAGCAGGTATCTAGTCCAATCCCCTGCTCAAAGCAGGACCAACCCCAACTAAATCATCCCAGCCAGGGCTTTGTCAAGCCGGGCCTTAGAGGTTTTTAGGATGGAGATTCCACCACCTCTCTAGGTAACCCATTCCAGTGCTTCACCACCCTCCTAATGAAATAGTGTTTCCTAATATCCAACCTAAACCTCCCCCATTGCAGCTTGAGACCATTGCTCCTTGTTCTGTCATCTGCCACCACTGAGAACAGCCGAGCTCCATCCTCTTTAGAACCCCACTTCAGGTAGCTGAAGGCTGCTATCAAATCCCCCCCTCACTCTTCTGCATATTAAATAAGCCCAGTTCCCTCAGCTTCTCCTCGTAAGTCATGTGCCCCAGCCCTCTAATCGTTTTCATTGCTCTCCGCTGGACTCGCTCCAATTTTTCCACATCCTTTCTATAGTGGGGGGCCCAAATCTGGATGAAATACTCCAGATGTGGCCTCACCAGTGCTGAATATCTAGAGAGAAAAAAGAAATCCTCAGCATGACCAAAGAGCAGTTATTAGGCAAGTTCCAAACATAAGGCTTGATCCAAAGCTCATTGACGTCGACGGATAGACTCTCTCTGACTTCACTGGACTTTGGATCAGGCTGTTGGGGCTTCCTACCCTGTGTAGTCCTGCTAAAGTCAGTGGGACGCCCCTTGTAGTGGGTACTATAGTCCCACTTCAGGAAACTTTCCCTAATCAGGAAAGCGCTAAGTATGTGCTCAAGTTCCATCGAAGCCACTCAACACTTACACTTAAGGATGTGCTTAATTGCTTTCCTGAATCGGGGTCTATGGTAGGTAATGTTTACAAGCTCCTGCTCTTAGATATGACGTCTTCATTAGGTGTCCTGTAACGTTCTTGCTAAAAGGATAGATCTGCAACTTAACACACGTGCTGTGCAGCAAACCAGCAGCATTTCACAAGAGCTGTTGTAATGGTCCCTGTACATACATGTTTACTCTGCACAAGTGTGTGTGTGAGGAGCATGCAGCACTATGGTTCCACTCCCACAATGCAGCTGAGACAGCACAGAGGGGAAGCAGGCACCACTGAGTCACTTAGTCCCAGCTCTGCTGCTGCAGCAGATCATCTTCTACATGGTGCTCACTATTCCAGGGCTCTTGGTAACTCCATGGTCTAACCCTAATAGACGAATATTTTGGTGCAACTAAGGAGAAATCTGTGCAGCAAGTGGCATCTGTAGCATTCTTTTCCTGCAGAATTACAATGCACACCAGGGATTTAAGTCTTGCAACATTGCGACAGTATGTTAAACTGACCTGTTTTAAAGGTGACTCCAGCTGACAGAGAGGGTCTTGCATTGGTAATTAACACCTCACTGGGGTTTCCATTGGCAGGCCTCAGGCTGTGTCTAACTCCTCCTCCCACCCCTAGTTTTAGTGTTTTCTGACTGTTAATGGCAATTTGCTTAATTGCAAGGAAACTAATTCCACCATCTATTCCGGTGTATGAATTAAATATGAATGCACATCACCTTAAATGATCGTTTCAAAGTTATGGTCCTTGTCTTCTGTCTGGTTTAGCTGTATTGGTCGTAGGATATTAGAGAGACAAGGTGGCGTGAGGTAATATCTTTTATTGAACCAATTTCTGCTGGTGAAAGAGACAAGTTTATGACCTACAAAGATGAACACGGCTACCCCCTGATACAGAGAAGAAGAGCTCTGTGTATCTCGAAAGCTTGTCTTTCTCACTAGCAGAAGTTGATCCAATAAAAGATATTACCTCACCACCTCGTCTGTCTGTGCAGTGTTCCCTCCCATACACTCCTCCCCCCCATAAGTCCCAGGCGACGCGAGATTCCTTCTTATTCTCCAAAGTTATTCAC